>NC_133666.1:215819455-216116795 GCF_037893015.1 Macrotis lagotis
TTCAGAATATTTATGTCACTGAAAATGAATAGGATTCAATTTGTAAGCTAAAGGAATGAAATGTGTGTGTTTGTGTGGCACCAACATTGTGCTATTTATTTCATTCTCTTTATTAACTAAATGTAGTATAAACAAAAGTGTGGCTCGAGAATCCACATCAGTATCTATTTGATACTTCCTAAAACTGTTTCTTCCAACTGAGACACTATGAATTCTCTACTAAATAAAATATGTAACTGATTTCCACTTGGAAAAAATGGCATAAAAGATATCATGAAGGCTGTACCATTTGAGGCATTACCCTGAGTGCTGCATTGGAAGCTAGGGAAGATGACAAGCATCAGAGGAAGACCTCCTCTGCATAAAAAATGGCAGCTGAGTCTTTTATAGAAAATTCACAAAAGCTTTGGAACAGAAACACACAGAATGAGCGAGGACAGAGGAGCAGCCATCCACACTGACAGAGGAAGTCCTTACAACAATCAAATCTGAGATTCTTCAAGGAAAGGATAATTGCTTGCATGTGTTCTACTTGTTAATCTGTGATCCCACAATCCTGTGAAATTTACTCCCCTTAAATCAAAGATCCAAACTACCTCCAAGATCTGAGATACATGTTTTGAGGGCAACAATAGAGCAATGGTTGGCAGAGGTATGAGAGGCAGTCAAGAGCACAGAATTATAGAATTTGAGAGTTGAAGAAAACTCATCAATCATTCCTCCAATTCCTCCATGAAAGGAATCCCCAGAGAAAGATACTGACGAGGAATCATTGAGCCCCATTTTCGTTTCTATATTTTCCCTCCAGACATCAAGCCTAAAATTTGCCTCTTTTCAACTTCTGTTTTTCCTGGTTCTCCTTTCTGGGATTAAACATAAAAATCTAATCCCTCCAAACTCATGACTATCCTGAAAATACTTTACAAACAACTCTTGCCACTATCTTTTCATCTCCAAGCTAAACAACCTGAAGTCCTGAACCACTGAGTCTCATTTGACAAAGATTGAAAACTTTTCAGTGATTAGAACATGAGCCCTGGAGTCAGGAGCACCTGAGTTCAAATTCACTCTCAGACACTTGATACTTTCTAACTGGGTGACCTTTGGCAAATCACTTAACCTCACTGTATTGCCAAAAAAAAATGTGATTTTCATAATTGAATTCAATACTGAAATTAAGTCTGATTAGAAGAGAGGACAAAGGACTATAAAACCCTTATGTCTGAATCATGTCCCTCTTAATGGATCCCAAGGACATGTTATCATTTTTAGTTGCCACATTACATTGCTGACTCCAATTGAGTTTACATTACACTAAATCTCCAGATGTTTTTTCATCTAACCATTCTTCCCTTATCTTGTACATGTGAAGTTGATTTTTCTATGTGTGTGTGTATGTGTGTGTGTATGCATGTTTTATCCAAATCAAATTTCATCTTATTGGATTCAGTCCCAAATTAACTTGTTAAGAGATCTATCATCCAGTCAATCAAATAGAATTTATTGTGTCTAATATGTGCAAACAAAGGTAAACTATAGTACCTGCTCTCAAGGAGCTTACAGTTGACAAGACAACATGCAGACCACTTTGGACAAACAAGATATATATTGGATAAAGTGGGTGTCACCTCAGAGGAAAGACAGCAAAATTAAGATGGAGTAGGAAAGAAAGTAAGAAAAAAGGTGGGACTTTAGATGAGACTTCAAGAGAGCTAAAAAAAAAAAACAAGAGGTGGAAATAAGGAGGGAGAATATTCAGGATAGGAGGGCAAGCCTGTGAAAATGCCTGTCATTCAGATCTGGTGTGTCCATGAGAGGAACAAGAAAAAGGCCATTGTTACTGGATCTCAGAGTATGTGGACAATATGAAGGGATCAGGTGATGAAGGGCTTTGAAAGACAAAGAATTTTCTATTTGATTTTGGAAAGAATAGGATGGCACTAGAGTTTATTGAATGAGGACAGGGTTGACATAAGCAGACTTGCAATTTAGGAGACTTATGAATGGATAATCTATTGGAGTGGGGAAAGATTTGAGGCAAATCGATCAACAAATAAGCTATTGCAATAGTTCCAGTATGAGATGATAAAAGCCAGCACTAGGGAGGTTGCAGTCAGGAGAAAGGGGGCTATATGAAGATATTATAAAGGCAGAATGATAATACTTGACTTCTGATTGAATATTGGTACATTATTGATTCCTTCCAGTTTTGTGTCATCTATAAATTTGAAAAATTTGCAAGCTATGTGTTTATCTAAATCAGTGGAGTCAAACTCAAATAGAAACAGATCCCTCATATACCATACACATATCATCCATATGGTATTATATTTTTATTATTTTTATTAAATATTTCTCAGTTACATTTTAATCTGGTTGCCAGTCAGTGAATATGATGACTGATAAATCATTAAAGAGCAGAGGATGAAGCACAGATCCTTGAGGTCCTCCACTATAGACCTTCAACAATCATTAACCAAAATGAACTATTAACAAGGCCTGCTAACTTATTCTGAATCAATCTGTTTGTATATATCATCTAGATTCCATATCTCCATTTGCTCCACAAGAATAGTATAAGGAATTTTATCAAAATCTTTGCCAAAAATCTAAGAAAACTACATCTACAACATTCTCCTCATTTAGTTTAACTATTCTATCAGAAAAAGAAATGAGACTAGTCAGATTAAGGGAGAATGTTTCATCATCCTTCTCAGTTATGAAATCACCTCCTGTCATTGGTCCCCTTCAAGAACAAAGGATAAACAACAATCTGTGACTGGAAGAAGCTGTGGAAACAACTCAAATGGACTCAGTTGGACAATGCTGCTGTTTTCTTCCTTTCTCCTCCCTTCCTTTCTCCTCCTTTCCTTCTGTCCACATGTAGAGTCATACCTTTATATGTGGCTACTCTGCCCAAAGGAACATAAATTTTCATCATTTATACTTCTCAGGATATCTTGGGATCTGGCCTCTGACACAAATCCAGCCTCTGACACTTAATAATTGCCTAGCTGTGTGACCTTGGGCAAGTCATTTAACCTCATTGCCTTAAATTTAAAAAAAAAGATATCTTGGGGTTTGGGGACCAGATTTTTTTCTTCCCTACTTAATTACCCAGTTTTTTAAAGATAGAATAACTCTTAAAAAAAATTTTGCAAGGCAATGGGGTTAAGTGGCTTGCCCAAAGTCACACAGCTAGGTAATTAAGTATCTGAGGTCGTACTTTAACTCAGCTCCTCTTTACTCCAGGGCTGGTGATCTATCCACTGCACCACCAAGCTACCCCTGGGATAATTACCTCTTGTTTCATATAGTTTTCATTCATGATTTCTTAAAATATAGCTCTGGAAAACCAGATTTTAATAAAGCCCTTTGGAATTCAAATGGAGTTATTTGACCATACCTTAAACCCAAAGCATTCTGCTCTCACTGATTAACCAATAATAGGTCCCAGCCCAAGCCTCACTTGGATATCATTTGGGTTTTGATGGTTCAGAGTGAGTGTTAAATAGTAATTGTTTAAGTTCTGGTCTGAAACCCTGACTTCTCCCAGATTGTGTCTTTTGAGAAGGCAAGCTAGACCTTCTTTTGACTCAATTCTTACCTGGGCTTTAATCACTGAATAGGTGTTGCCTCAGACAACTTGAGACCCAGAAAAGACTTTAGCTTAAAAAGCCAAGGTCTCCCACTGCATCCAAGGCCATCATTGGTCTTTCTGACCTATGTCTTGCCCCTGAACTCTGAATGACAAGAGGAGAGAGTAAAGCTGATGACTTAGCACAGCATTGCCTCACTTTCGATTCAAGATATCATGCTCCTGATGTTACTGATCTTTGAGGAGGAAGAATGAACAACAAAACAATATTAACTTTCATAAGGTCCAGATTATAGAAAAAAAATCAAAATACTAAAGAATTTTCTTACCAGTTCCTAAAAAAAAAGTAACGCATGATGAAGTTTTAATGTTTAACTAACTTTTGTCTATGCCCTGGATAAATTTCTCTCTTATTGAGTGAAGAAGAGAACCATGTAATTAGCCTGGAAACAGACTCTTTCCCACCCACCTGGCTCTAATTAACCCTGTGGGCTGATTATCAATGAGAAGCACATCAGTTCTGAGCACAACTCCCTAGTGTTATTCTAGAATTCCAGTAGTGTTTGACCCACTGAAGAATTAACCTATGAGTGAGAATTTGGGAGAGTACCCACTAGAAGAACTCATCTAAGATTTGAACCTGAGTCTTTTCTCACATGCTCTGTTTTTGATGAAGTCATATTGGCTCTTTGTAATCATCCCTACTGCTTCTGCTTGTGTGTTAACCATCTCTTTCAATGATCTGTTCTGAAATATTCCCTGGAAACAAAGTCAAGCCTGTACCCAACTCATATATTTTGTTCTCTTCTCTTTATGGAAATCAGATAACATTGTCCCTTCTATTTTGTGATGCCTGTATTTTAAATATCTTTTACTATAGGCTTAGGAATCACATCTATCAGTTCTTTTGGTAAACAAGTTTGAGTTTCTAAATACAGAAATGAGAAGTTCTAGGAATTTAAAGCTGAGGTCATTTGATCAATGTCTTCTACCCATTTATAGCCTTTTATTGTCCATACTAAGGAGGAGAAAAGGAAGTCCATGAATGACACTTACCTGTCTAAAGGAAATTTTGTTAATGGATTTTCTTTACAACTGGCTAGAGATAGGAGAAGAATATCACAAACATCAAAGCCACCACCAGACTGGGTCAAAGATAAGGCAATTTCCCAGTTTTGGAGGGTCATGTGGCAGCTCCATAGATGACTTTCTAACTTTCCTCTTCTGTCTAGGAAAAGTCCTATCTTCATTATGTGTTAGAGATACTAATTCCTCTGTAGGAATTTTGAAATGGTAACTGATGGCAAGTAAACTGCTTTCTACTACTATTGCTTCCAGATCTATTCTTTGAGGTCTTTGAGTACCATAATTTGCTGAGGGTGGTGAGAGTATAAGAGTAGAATGTTACTGATATATTAAAAATTGGCTTGTACAGATGGATATGGCATTTATTATGTCAAGTTCTAGGGGGCCAATTGAGCCCAGATGGACACATCTATGAGGTTATTACTTTGTAAAGAGCAAAAATCTTTCTTTGCCAGTTTCAGGGGTGAAAATAAAAAGTAAGAGACAATATTTTGGGGATACATGCCAATTAACTGGGCATGACCATAGATATGACAAATTCCCTTATGTTGCTCACCTATCACTACATATTACATGTGAAATGCTAATTCAGGCTTCATAGAGAAAGGAAAATAAACTTCTAGTACATAAAAAATCCTAACAAGAGGACAAAGTTCCTATTGTATAAAATGTTTGCATACAAAAGTTTAATTTACATTCCTCAAAATTTACATATCCTCAGAAAGGATAGCAACTTGCAATTTTAAAAGTCTAATAATTAAACTATATCCTATATAATAATAAAGGAATGTCAAACAAGAGAGACTAGGCATTATGGGAAACCTTGGAAAAGTTAGTTTTTGTGGCCCTCTCACACTGAAGATATGATTCATCTGGGTCAAGAAATGTTCCCATCATCAAGGAAAACAAGTAGTCACTTTCTATCACTTTACTTACATTGGGTATCCATTCCCCATTATTCTTTTTTTTAATTGGTCATTTTCAGGGCAGACAGCATTCTCTTTGAGGAGTTGCTTCTTTTTAATGTCAGTTTTCATCTCCATCCCATTCATACCAACTCTTCTTTTATCCTTTTTCCCCTTTTTTTTTGAAGATATCACTAATCATTAGGACATGTACTCTGGAGCACCAAGTGGGTAATTAGTATTAGAAATAAGTCATGAGAATTTAGGGATTAACATAAAAATGGGGAAAACTCCACATGTTCCAAAATATTCATAGCATCTCTTTTTTGTAGTGGCAAAGAATTGGAAATGGAGGGGATGCTCATTAGCTGGAGAATGGCTGAACAAGTTATAGTATATGAATGTTATGGAGTACTATTATTCCCTAAGAAACCATGAATGGTCAAATTAAAGAAGCATGGAATGAATTATAGGAACTGATACTGAGTGAAGGGAGCATAACCAAGAAAACATTGCCCACATTAACAATACTGTCACTTCGTGGGGTGGCTAGGTGGCATAGTAGATAAAGCACCGGCCCTGGAGTCAGGAGTACCTGGATTCAAATCCAGTCTCAGACACTTAGTAATTGCCTAGCTGTGTGGCCTTGGACCAAGCCACTTAACCCCATTTGCCTTACCAAAAAAACCTTAAAAAACCCCAACAATACTGTCACTTCAATGATCAATGCTGAAAGGGATGTGGGAAATGTGGGACACTAATACTTGTTGGCGGAGCTGTGAACTTATCCAACCTTTCTGGAGAGAAATTTGAGATTATGCCCAAAGGGCAACAAAAATGTGCATACCCTTTGACCCAGCAATACCACTACTAGGTCTATACCCTGAAGAGATTATGAAAAAGGGTAAAAACATCACTTGTACAAAAATATTTAAAGCCACCCTGTTCGTGTTGGCAAAAAATTGGAAATTAAATGAATGTCCTTCAATTGTGGAATGGCTTAACAAACTGTGGTATATGTATGTCATGGAACACTATTGTTCTATTAGAAACCAGGAGGGATGGGATTTCAGGGAAGCCTGGAAGGCTTTGCATGAATTGATGCTGAGTGGGATGAGCAGAACCAGAAAAACACTGTATACCCTAACAACAACATAAGGGTGATGATCAACGTTGATGGACTTGCCCATTCCATCAGTGCAACAACCAGGGACAATTTTGGACTCACAATGGAGAATACCATCTGTATCCAGAGAAAGAATTATGGACTTTGAACAAAGACCAAATTAGGAAAAAACCCGTTATCTTATTATATAATTTTGCTATCTCATACTTTATTTTTCTGTCAACACATTCAACTGAGATCAATGTATAACAGAGAACCAATGTAAAGACTAACAGAATGCCTTCTATGGTGGGGGGAGGGAAGCAAGAATTGGGGGGGGAATTGTAAAACAAAATAAATAAAATCTTTCTAAAAAAAAAATACTGTCACTTGATCAACTTTGATGGATGCAGCTCCTCTCAGCAACCCAGAGAGCTATGACACTACCATCCACATCCAGAGGAAGAAAAGCAAAATGAAACAAAGAAAAACCTACAGAATATAAATGAATACTATGTTCACTTTTTAAAAAATTTCTCTTATGTTTTTATTTCCTGTCTCATGGTTTTCTTTCTTTTCCCTTAGAACTAATTCATCATACAGAAAATGACTAATCTGTAAAGTGCTAAACACAAATGTGTGTATATGTATATGTATATACATATACACACATACGTATAATGTTCACCATACTATTCACTGTTGAGGAGAGGGGAGTGGAAAGGAGAGATGTAAGGAAATAATGTAACTTCTAAATATGCATATTGCATGTGGATGAATGTTGAAAAACTTTCATAACATGTAATTGGAAAAATAAATTACCAATTAGGAGAATAAAGGGATTAAGACGATGATAGTCAAGTACTTGGGAGGAGTGTGTTGGATGCAACTCCAATCAACTCAAAAAAAGCTGATTATAAAAATTTCAGTATGAGAATTTATGCTCAGAAATTGGCAAGCGCCTCAAATCAAGACTTGGTTTAATATGTTGCTGTTGTCAATATCCAGATTTAGGAAAGTGATGAAGAAGTTAATAATGTAGATTAAATTTAAAAATGTCATGAATATGTTTGATTTTAGGGGGTTGTTATTTGGGGGGAAGGAGAGTCAAATATTCTATATTTCACAGCATACCACTAGGTAGGAACCAAAATAAATTGGGGTATCAAGGTCAGAGATGATCTAGTTGCAAGATTGACTTGATTACTAATGTAATCTGGTTTTCTAGTTAATCTATGAGCATTTTATATGATAATCTCCTAATTGATAGAAAGAATGCTGATGTAATATTGAATGAGGGTCCAAATTGGCATGAGAACTATCTGAAGGAGCACACATGAGCCACTCTAATGAGGAGAAAAAGACTTTCTTGCAGACTTATAGGGGGAAACTGAGTCTTCATCATGTTCTTGGTTTCCAGCTTGCCTCCCTAGAGATTTGGAGGAATTTACCCTTAAGTGAGATCAAGGTATTTCTCTTTATTTAATAAGATCTTATATTCCCAGCTAAAGCATTTATTGACTTGATTATAATATTCTAATCTGGATAAATATTCTGATTTTTCTTTGCTCAGATAAATGAGTTTAATCTCAATTCACCATTTGCTAGGGTCCTTTGTATAACCAAAATTTGAGGGGAAGGAGTCAAATTAATGAGTATAATCTGAGAACCCTCTTTTCTTAACAGATAACTAGATTTTTTCCTGGAGTCAACCATATCCTTAGATCAGCAAAATTTAGGGGAGAGGAAAAAAAATAAATATAATTCTAATCCAGTAACCTCTCTCAGAGGAGGACAGAGTATCTAGCCTTGTTTTTTTTTTGTTCCCCTAAATGCATGGATCAAAGTCATCCTTAGAAGAGTAGGAAGAATCTTTAGAGTAGGCAAAAAGTATTCATCAGTGTTTCCCCTCAAGTGAATTATCTTTATGTTAAGCATCTCATGTGTACAAACATATCTTACATGGTCAGTAAATATCTTACACAAAGACAGTGAGTCACTGAACTAGAGATCTTTCTAGACTTTGAAGAGTAATCCCTATATGCATGAAAGAATGAGGTATGACTTCATTTTAGAAGTTTGGAGAGATGCAGTGATAATACACTATGGATAACTTTGGATAGATTTAGTCTCTTTTTAAGGCAACCTACAGTGTAGATTGGTATTTAATTGGTATTTCTACCATGGTGCTCCTTTCTCTTCTGTCTATTGCTCCTGTTATATCACTGATATACTAATGTATAGAAGATACCAAAGTGCCATTAATTTGGAGGCACTAGAGAATTATATTAAAATAGAATTAGAACAAATAGGGAAATACATTAAACTAAGGTTTTTATCATTATGGTTATGTTAATCATTATTAAGGCACGATGACTTTGGAATTCTCTAAGACTGAGAATTAACTTGAATTCTCAAGAAAAAATTCTAAGAAATACTGAGCTCAAAAGCTCTAATCTATTTAAGGAGACTGTGCAGTCAGAGAATTAGACAACTTCTAAGTACTTAGCATGTATTCAACTCAATTTAACAACAATTATTAAGTACTATACCTTTTTTGTTTAAGGTATCATTCTACCAATAATTATTTGTGTTTGTGTACTCCACTAAAGTTCTAATAGTCTAAGCCTGGATTATCAATGGTTATATTTGCTAGTGAAAAACAAATTCTAATCTAGAGAGTTCTGTTGAGTTGAAACATTTGGTTTGTGTCTTTTGTGGACCAACACAGCTAAGTTTGAGAAGGCACGTACCAGATGGGCTATAGGTTGAAATTATCTCTGGCTACAACTCATTAAGGCTCAAAGATATTGCAATCAATTATTTAACAAACACTGGTTAAGCTGCCTACTATATACAAGGCACTGTGCTAGGTGTTAGAACAAAAAATCAAATTTATTGAATGAAATTGACCAATTAAATTTACATAGGAGAAAGGAGGGCCACACTGGTGAGAGGAGCTTTGGGAATATTGAAGGGAATTTGTCATATCTATCATCCAGAACTATTAGCTCATTGAAGGCAAAAATAATATGTAATTTCTTTCTGAATCCACACTGGCTATCACAATCTTCCACACATAGAAAACATTTTAATGTTTTGAATAAAATTAAGTTGTAGCTGTCTTAAGTTCATAGTTACAGATTTCTGGAGGAATCTGCCTATTTAGTAAACTTGGGCAAATTCAGAAAATGACCATGCATTTGTACTTTGCCACAATATCTATGATCAGTCATTTCAAGCATCCTAATTTAGAAAGATGTTAAATAAGATGGAACTGGGTTGTATCAGCTCATGTTGATCTATAAGTCGATGAGCATGGCACATGTATTTTCATGTACCTTATAGTTTACCAAACAAACTGGGGAAAGAGGACCAAGTCAATTATTATCAACCTGGAAAATAATATGCACTATTTTTATTTGTATGTTTGCTTTTGCAAATACTCCATTGTTTCTTGCATTAATAAGTTTAGTCAAAGTTTCTCAACAGTCTAGTACATTTTTCATTTTTGTTAGTTTTTTGGTCCATGGATAAGGTAGAAAAATGGGCCTTGATATGTATCTGACATACTTCTAATATAGATGTGTGAAAAGCTATTATTGGAAATTATTTGCATTTGTTTATTCTTCTTTGTTAGATGTTATATGTCCAAATAGTTTACAGTTAAGGGAAACGGAATAGTCTTTTAAAAATTGCTGAGAGTACAAGAATTCCCAATCCAACATTCTTGGTGATAGAAACTATCTTGGATTTAACCTGATTTAACCATATGCAGTTGGAACCTAAGGCGTAGAAGACTTATGTTCCAATCCTCTACAATTATCAATCATCCAAGTATTTTGTATTCATCTTATCCAATCTCTATTTGAATAGTTCCAGTTGTAAGGACCTCAATATCTTTTTTTTTTCTTTGTTCTTCTCAAGGCAATGGGCTTAAGTAACTTGGCTAAGGTCACACAGTCATTTTATCTAAAAAAAATTCACACTAATTTTAGGATCTTTATAATGTTAGGAAGTTCTTCTATATACTGAACTGAATTCTGCCTCTTTCTCTACTGTTGCCAGGTCTGCCCTCCACAGCAAAAAAAAAAAAAAAAACAAAACTGTAAGATCTTTCGACATTGAAATCCTTTAAATATTTGAAGACAGTTACCTCATAATAAACAATAAAATATAATGGAAAAGAGTTGGAGCCTAGGGCTTAGAAGATTTGTGTTCCAATCCTAGTTCTGCTATTTATTTAGCTTGTCATGACCTCTCTGGTCATTCATAATAGGGCATCAAAGCAGGATTGTAATTGAGATCTAATACCCATGGGGAGCAAGTGGAGATGAATACAGGGATTATTTCTTAGCAAGGACACAGCAAGACCACAAATGTAGAGGCTTCCTAAACTCTAAGAACTAGAGTATTTTGAGACCTTAACTATGAGCAAAGTTTTTAACATCACTCAAAATTAGCAAAACCCCAAAATCCTGGATGGGTGATCCAAAAGGGGAGTTAATCAGGAAGATCACATGAAATTTCCCAAGGCCTAGAGTAAACCATAAATCAATAAATAGTTGAGTGGTGAAAGTAAAAGAGAAATTAGAAATGGGGTCTAGTTCTTATGTTTTTACTGTTACTTTCCTCTAGAATCCAACTATTATGTCTTACTGTGATTGGGAGATGATATAAGATTTATAAAGGCCATGACCAATGGAAAAGCAAATTCTGGTAGATTCTAGAAGTCTGAAAATTCAAGCAGTGCTAACTCAGTGATAGATTGTGAGTCTGTCATGCCAGGATCCTAACTAAACTTCAACATTCTTCAACAAATGCTTGGACATCAAGGAAATCAAGAATCTTTGAAGAACTGAAATATGTCCATGGTCCTAAAGCTAATATGTAAGAAGTAGAATTAGAACCCATATTTCTTTCAAATCCAAGAAGGAAATGGCAAACTATCCAATATCTTTGCAAAGAAAATTTCATGACCTAAATGTGGTCATGGAGAACTAAATACAACTGATACAAATAGACAACAAATATTGAAAAGATTACTAAATTTGGAATCATAGGCTCTTGATTAAAATTTTGGCTCTGCCTCTTATTACCTTTGTTACTTTAGGTAAATCACTTAATTTCTCATAGTTTAGTTTCTTTTCTTTGGTAAAAGACCATGGGCTTGGAGTAAATGACCTCTAAGGTCCCTTCAAGCTTTCAATTTATGACATATGATTGCTATATTTTAAACTGTAGTATAGAACTTCAAATGTCTTTCTCAGACATTGCTTTCTTTGACAGTCATTTACTTCCCTAATTAATATCTCTCTTCTGGTATAGTCAACTCTTGGGCCCATATTTTCTCTCTCAACTTAGTAGGAAGTCAACACTGATGATATAACTTTTGAGAATGAATGCCCTGGTGATCTATCAGAAGAGGACAACCGAGGAACATGTTAAATGTAACCAGGGCAAATAGGAAGTTCCATTTAGATTCAAAAGAACATTTTTGTACAACTACAAGACAGGAAACCTGGCTTATCAGCAACCATCTGAAAAAGACATACACATTTTAGGTGATCTCTAGTATATTCTTGCTGTAGAAGTTATGCTGCAGTTAAGAGATAAAGGGTTAATAAAAGCTCCCCCATGACACTTTAAAATTTATTTTCTTTTATCCAAGGGCAAACTTTTCTATATTTGTCTATTTTGGGGGATCTGTAGGAAAGTACTTGGGAATACTTAGAATGACCTTCCATAAGTCTGGAAGTTTTTTTTTTCAGAAAATTGGAGCACCTAGTTTCTTTGGACTTGCTTCAAAGAATTTTTTTTGAAAGATTCAAAACCAAACTAAAGCTTGTTTCATTTTAAAAATGGATGTCTATCAGAATGGGTGTTTTCAGAGAAAACAGGTCTTTCATTGCTCAAATTAATTTATTAATTGTTTCCTTAAGGTTATTTCCAAATAAACTTTTACTGTCCAGGCACATGTTTTCTATTTAAAATTTAATTAAATCACAAAGATTTCTAATCATACAAAGACAGACACACAAAATATGAAATGAGGTAAAAGAAAATTTAAAAGGTCATTCTTTTTCCCTGAATAAAATTCATAATAATATTAAAACAGCTATGTTTTTCATCAAGGAAGTACTTAAGCAGCTAATTTTTATATAAATATATTCCATGCTAGTTCAATAAATTTTTAAATGAGTATAATCTTATTAAGCTACAATTCAGAGAGACCAGAGGGTGGATGGCTATTTACATGTGAAAGCAATGAATAAATGCCCTGAATAAATGAGCCCAGTAATTTATTAGAGCTAACCAACAGAATTTAGGGGATGAATTCTTTTTAGAGGGGAATTAAGTGAGAACTGCTTGCAGAAAAAATAATTTGTGATATGTATTTTGAACATGATAGAATAATCAGAGAGGCAGCATGGCTTAATGGACAAAGGGCCAGTCTTAGAATCAAGACAGACCTAGGCTATGTGACCCTGGGCAAGTCACTTAAAAGTGTAAATGGCTCAGACAACTCTTTAGATTCAGGAAGAGAGACTGAAGTACTATTTATTGGCATGAATAAAAGGAGTTTTCCCAACAGGATCTCTCCTTACATTTATGAAATCAGAAGAGAAAGAAAAAAAAGGAAGAAAAGACAGAAGAAAGGAAGGAAAGACAGAAGAAAGGAAGGAAAAGAGAAAGAAAGAAAAAAGAGGGAAAAGAAAGAAAGAATAGAAAGGAATGAAGGAAGAAAGAAAAAGGAAGGAAGGGAGGAAGGAAGGAAGGAAGGAAGGAAGAAGGAAGGAAGGAAGGAAGGAAGGAAGGAAGGAAGGAAGGAAGAAAGAAAGAAAGGAAGGAAGGAAGAAAGGAAGGAAGGAAGGAAGGAAGGAAGGAAGGAAGGAAGGAAGGAAGGAAGGAAGGAAGGAAGAAGGGAAGAGGGCGAGAGAGAGAGAGAGAGAAGAAAAAAAACAAGGAAGCAGAAAAGAAAGGAGGAAAGAAAAAAATAAAGAAAATTCCTCTCAGTCTCAAATACACAATGTCATTCTCCCTATAGTGCCTGGCCATTACCATCTGGGCTTCTTCTTTAAATCTACTTGAGCAAGGAGCTACTCTGTCCTCTGAACCTACTGCATTGCTATGGAGATTGAACTTGTGATATCACTTTGTAGGGAGCTCCTAAATGAGAAAACTCTCTCTACCAGCGCCAGTCAACCCCTTCTCTGTAAGTTTTAATTTCAGAGAGTTGTCTAGAAAACTTTGAGAGGCAAAGCAAATTTGCCAAAGGCAACAGAGGCAGTATGTATCAGAGGTAGGAGTATAACCCACTTTGAGATTCTCCTCTCAATTTCTTGTGCTATACTGCCTTTCTTGGTTTTTAAATAAAAAGGACTCAGTCTTATAATAAAAAGACGAGGATATATTGAATGACAAAGTAGATGTTTTAAATCTTCTATTGCATTAATTTTTTTCTTTTACAGGCCCTAGAGAACTTAATTTTTCAATAAGAAATAAATTCAACAAATTTCTTCCATTTAAAAAATAAATATGGTTTGTGTGTCTACGACATTTCAACTTTAGTTTTGATCTTCCATTAGCTTTAATGGCAAAAAAAGGTTCATTTCTTCTTTCTCAGCTTGGATGCCTTTTTGTTCAGTGATTGTACCCAAACTAAGGAAGCAATGAAATTGTCATCATCCACATGTAATGTTCAAGCCTTATTAAATTTAACCTAAATGAATGAAATACAGCTGAGAAGAGGAAGCAGCTTTCATCAAAAAAAGGAAATCTTTCCAGAATTATTCTATTTCTTTCCTTCAAAATAACCTCTTTCGAGGTTATTTCAAGCTACAAAGTATGGCTTAAGGGAAAAAGTTGGCCTTAGTTGATCTTTCCCATACTTGCCAATATCTCTATTATATTTTATCTACTTATTCTGTTTGAGGATACTTCTGTTCTATGAAACCCATTTAAAAATGTTTACTCATTCTGGATATTTGCATTATGTTTAAAATATTTGGGAAGAAATTGTCTTCTTTTAGAAGAACTTGCCTGAAAAGAATTTGGATTTAGAAATTATAGTAGTTGCAAAATTCTGAATTCTAAATACAAATCAATTCTTCAGGCAGGTCTGTGATGAAGAGTGAGAAAAAAACTCCAAGCAGGACAGTGATGCTCATTCCCTATGTAGGAAACACTGCACAAGCTTACTTTACACAATAGTGACTTTGCTTTTCCCTCCTCATTGGAACTACTGATTCATTATAAAGTTTAAAGTGCAACTTAGCATGGCCAAAGAAGGTAAGGTATTGCTAAAGCCTACTTGCAGCAATTGAAAAGATGAAAAATGTTCACATCAAAAGTGGTTATGTTTACAAAAATCTCCAGACTTCAAAACTGGAATCAGCTGATAGGAAAGGTAAATAGAAGTGAACATATTCTTAGGTCTTAAGAGAACTTTTGGAGTAAACTATTATTTTGCCAGAGCTTGATTAAGTTAAGTAGCAATGATAAGTCACATAGAAGGCAAATATACATTTGTAGGAAGGGATTTTTTTTATCCCATTTTCATATTGCTTCTTATAGTATGTCTCTTTAATTGTTCAATTCTTAAGGAAATAAGTTATCTGATTCATTTAATAGTTCTCAGAATTTCAAAGACCATTCAATTAAGTTCAATCCAGCAATTATGGTCATTATAATATTATTATTAATTATAATAGAAATAACTCTGCAGAGTAGATAGAGCCTTGGACTAGGAGTGAAGAAGACCAAAGTTCAAATTCAGCCTCACATATATTTACTAGCATATGACCCTGGGCAAGTCATTTAAGCTCTAACTCAGTTTCTTCATCTATAAGATAGGAGTAATAATAGCATCTACCTTCCAGAGCTGTTATAAGGATCAAGGTAGATAATAATTGTAAAGTATCTTAGCATAGTGTCTGGCTCATAGTAAGCACTATATAAATATTAAAAAGGATGATGATAATGATAACTACAATGACAATGATGATGATGTAATTATCACTACTTACTATGGTAAACTGCAAAGAGGTTGTGGGTATAAAAAGAGTTTGTATCAAGAATGGCAATTTGAATACTAGTTTTTACACTTCTTTGTTGAGTGACTATGGGCAAATATTCAACCTCACTGAGCCTCAGCTTCCTCATCAGTAAAATGGAGAGGGGTGTTATTTATTCTACCCATCTCAATGTGCTATTGTGAGGAAAGTATTTTGTAAATCTTTAAAATACCAGAGTTTGTATTTTTATCGACTAAGACACCAATGCCATCTGCTGGCAGCTTTAGGACATTAGAAAACTAGCCCCTAAGGGGGCATGCCTAAATCAACCTATATAAGTAAGTAATGGCAAATATTGCATCATATTCATGAAATAGAAGGGGAAGGGGGAAAGAAAAGGAGATTATTTTGTATCAGATTACAACAAAAGGCAGTAGGAGAATGGAACACCATTCAAATGTAATAAACTGTTATGTACAGTCTAGAAAAGGCACCTGGGACAACCTTGGGGGAGAAAAGGTAGGAAACTTTGGAGATGCTATATGAAGCTATTACTGGAGAGGTAACCATAATAACAAAGAATCTTAGCATGGCAGGAGAGTAAAGACCTTACCTGTAGAGAGGCTTCAGTATTCCATCTCCCTATGGCCACAGGGTACCACAGGGAGAAAGCAGGTGAGTTGGTAGAAGGCAAGGAAAATGAGGCATGTTCAGTCTCCTACTGCATCAGGGACCACCTCCAGTCATCCTGATTTATATCTTGCTACTGGACCCAGTTGGTTCCAGAGCAAAGATTGAGGCTGATAACTTTCAAAACTTAAAACCAATTTACTTGCAAGTCAACTTTACCTTTCTGAGATCATTGATCCTCTTTTTGGTACAACAATAACAACAATATTAGTCAAAGGAACAGCAGAAATCTAGGGATAAAGTATACCATGTAAATTTTGAAGCGCTGACCTTTGTAACTACCTTTGTAACAATTTTGCTACCATAAGTACAAAAACAGTATTTCTGCCACTATCTCAAATCCCATGATACAATGAGAGGCAGTATGGTATAGGGAAAATGAAATTGCTTCATGGATTCAGGAGACATGAATCTAGTTTTATCTCTACCACTAACTCTGTGCCCTTGGGCAAATCACTTTTCCTATTTACACCTTGATGTCCCCATTTCTGAAATGAAATATTTGGATTAAATGATCCCTAAGGTCCTTTCTAGGTCTTAAACCTATAATCCTGATACCTGTATTGTGGTATTTTTCCAGGATGAGAGAAAAATCAATGTATTTAGCCAAGCACCTTCTTTTAACAAGTTTAAAACTAATGAAACAAATGGATAAACACAAAGACCAGTGTTGTTTGGGGTTTTTTTAAACAATGCTTTTATGGAACAGCTAGCAAATTAACCACATGTATGTTCTTAATTACTTCAGATATAATTATTGCCTTTGGCAAAACAGACAAGACTGGCACACTAGCAATATTCATATTTTATCTTGATTTAAATTCTTAGAAACTGATTAAATTCTTAGAAAAGACTAGATATTTCTGTCTTCTGGTTCAATGAAAAAATAGAAAAGTGATTATTTAAGTACACTTTTAAATAAAGACTCAGAAAATGTCCTGAAATTTCAACTTTATTGGTTTGTTAACAGAACATCAACTTTAAAATCTGAACATCCTAAATATCCAAAGAGATTTTTAGAAGAAAATATCTAGTTGAAAAACAAATTAACTATATGCTAACTACATACTTATTAACTCCTTTGCTAAATATTCTTTAAACACACTTAACAAAAGCAGGCACTTCATTCTATTTACTCCATGTAAAAGTGCATTTCTGCTATTACTTTCAAATAAGGTAGAGTAATATTTTAACATTTCTAGCAGCATGAAAAGCAGATGATATTTTTTTTATCAATCATTAAATTAAGAGACAGATGGTTGAAATCTAAGAAACCTTCATTCATGAAGCCAATTGAGGTAATATTGAGGAGCTGTATCTATTTGTTCCAGAATGAGATTCACAGAGCAAGATGGACAATCATATGTTAAAATTACAAAAAAAGAAGAAAAATTAAAGAATTATTAACTTTTTATACCATTTACAATTCATTTCTTTGGAACTGATCTATAGAAAATCTTACCCTTCAAAGCTACTTATTTAGGTTTGGAATCTGTGTTGGCATGTGAGGTTTACCTGCACTAAGAACAAATACCAGAAGCATACTACAGGGGCTGGCTGAATGGGGCCCCCTGATTAATCCTGTGAAGACAGTCTTGTGGATTTTATGATCTTTAGCCTGAAGTTCTTCCCTCGGTGGTGGCTGGGGGCCCTCTCAATAGTTTCTTCCTGAAGGCGCCAGGAGGAACAGTTTCTTGAACTTTCTGCTCTACTTGAAAAAATGGAATTAATTACCAGTTTCTCTTTCTGAGGCGAAAACTGGGATATGGACAGTTGGGTTGGCATGTTTTCTGACACTACAACACTTTCCCTTTTCCACTTTGAAAACCTTGAAGGGGGCTCCATTCCTTTCTCTCTCTGTTCCCTTCTTAAAATCTGGAGTTCTCTTATCGCTTGCTCCAGCTCAATTCTTAAGACTTCCATTTCTCGTGTCGCTTTATCTCGTTGCTCTCCACAGTCTCTGAGAGATTGCTCTAAAGAAAGGAAAAACTCCTTTCCCAATCTTGACAATGCTTCATCACCTCGAGAGAAAGAAAGAGAAGCAGCAGCAGCTACATTATACCAGATACTCAAGAACAGCTACATTATACCAGATACTTCAAGAACTGTGGTTAAGAATTGTTCAGTGGGGTGCAAAAGTGAGTACAAAAATGAAAAGGAAAAGCTACATGGAATGTAACCAAGGGGGAAAGACTAGAGGAAGGGATTAGCACTAGAATGATGATAGGTTCCTATTTTAATTGCTAGCCTTGCTATCTAGGTCCTAAGCCCCATTGCTTCTTTGCTACTGAAGAACTGCAAGTACTAGCCATATCCTCTGCATGTTTTGCTGTGGATCAAAGTCAGAGTAGTCTTGAAACCCAGGAGGAGATATTGATAAATAATAGAGTACAGTTGGACATTTGATATTTTAATCTAATTTGCCTTGGCTTATCACTTTTAATCATTATTTTTCAAAAACTTAAACATTTGAATATGTTAACAGTCATGCATGTGATGGAGATTCTTATGAGGAATTCAGGGTCCACAGTGATTCTTAGGAGGTATTTTGTTTTAATTTTCAAATAATGTGGGGTATATTTTATTGGCACTACAAATAGTTTCTTTAATTTAATGCTTCTGCCCCAAATCCTTATAATTTATTTATGGTATATCATAAGGACATCCCTGAAAATTAACCCCCCAAATATAACATGTAAACTAAAAGAGGAGTAATAGTCCTAACTTCTTTGCTATGGTGATGGTTTTATGGGTTGCTTGTATATATTCACATATATAATTCTCAGTTTATTTTAGTTTCATTTTAGCATCTGCTGACAGAACCCCTCTCTTCTTTTGTCTATCAGACAGCTCCCTGAGTTGGGATTCAGTGTGGCAAAGTCCCTATGAGCATGTACTCTAGGGTAACCATCCCAGTTCATTATATCCTAGATGCAATCTGCTCATGTAAATTTCTCTATAGTAAAAATTTATTACATGTTTTTTGTGGGATTCACACTGGAAACAACCTCATAGAGAAATAAAGTTGGGTCCACTTATTCAGAGCTCACTGCTTGTCAGTCACTGTGCTAGGCCCTGAGACTTAGATAAAAGAAAAAGTAAAATTGTCTTTGTTTTTGAGTAATGTTTGTCCTTCATTCTCAAAGAAGACCATGCCATCAGGATATGATACCATGACAAGCAAGTGAATTAGATTTGCACGAGGGGGTTGTGCTAATTCACCCAGCCTCACTTTCTACTTCCAGAATCATTTGGGACCAGTGGCCAGATATGAATCAGGATGATTGGAGATGGCCCTGGGTACTTTTAAGTAATTTACATTTTAATAGAAAGATTCCCTTCTAAGCTAATTGATTTTGATTATAATGATAAAACTTCTCCACTAAAGTCCTTTCACAAAGTCTGGATGCTCAGAGTTTAGGAATACAGAACACAAACTCTGGAAGGTTCCACCATGCTAGAAAGGTCCTGTATATGGATCCAGCAATATACTTAATATCTGACAAATGAGGATTCTTAACCTAACAAAAAGCTGTGGAGTCTATCAATAGAAGTGATAACAAATAATGCTGAGTAACCAGTTCTGGTGGTGAGCCCTTCTTACATCAAAGAATTATAGTATTAGTTTCACACATGCAATAGAGACTTGAATCCTGACTCTGAATCTAAAATATTTATTCTTTCCATTATATAATATTATTGCTAATATTTTCTCAAATTCTCTAATTATGATTTAAAATTAATTTCTTTTTGCTAGAAACAGAGGTTATTTTGTCACTATACACTCTTTTTTTCCCTTTTTTTGGGGGGGGGAGAATTTAAAATTTTTGTTATTTATGTTTAAACATCACTATCTTCTTAAATTTGAGTTTCAAATTTCCCCCCCTTAATCTTCCCCTACCCACTAGCATATACTATGTACTTAATACATATTGCTTATATCAAAAGGGTAGTAATATATCAGTGGAGTGTTAGCTTATATTAATATCAATATTAACTAAAAAAGATAATGAGATTTTAAAATTGTATCCACTTTGCTTTGTGCACTGAGGGAAATGCTAAATACACAAATAGACAGAATATCCTGAAACCATCCTGACTGAATCCACTATAAATTTATGTTATATAATCTCTAATGGGTCACAACCATTGCCAGGCAATTCTACCATAACATCCTTAACAACTCACTTTCCTTCTCTCCACATTGGTTCTTCCAAACTTTTTTTTTATCTTTCCTCAAGCCTCCATGGCTCCCCCTTCTCCCACATTCTTGATTAAGCAACTTGCCTCAAATTTTAAAGTAAAAGCTGAGACAATTCACAGTGAATCCCCTCTTCTCTCCTCTCACTCAGGTACCTTCTACTATCATCTCCTTAATTGCTATTTCACATAATTATGAAATGACCTTAACTCCTTGCCAAGCCTAGCCCCTCTCCTCATTCAAGTAATCCTATTCCATAGTGGGAATTGTGAGAATCGAGTGAACCACACTGACTCCATCTTGGGACTCAATTCTAGACCTAGCTCAGTCTTTTTCTATTTAATTATGGCTCTAGTCCGATTTCTCTCTTGTGAGAAAACCTTATTCAATTATGGATTTTTCTGCATTATGTGAACCTAGCCCTATGCAGCTGGGAAGCCCAAAGACCTCTACCTGTTGCTTAGAGACCCTTAACTAAGAACCTAGACTGGGCTGACCCAGTCAAAACCAAATATTGATGCAAGAAGTTTTCTCACAATTATACATTTCAAGCAATCCATATGTCTTATATGAAAACTGACCCTGTACTGGTCAATCAGTTACTATTTCCTTGTTCTTTTGACTGAAGACAGACACTTGGCAGTAAATGGGACACCTCTTTTTCTGATTTCAGGGAATCACATCTGTTTGCTGTCTCCCCTCCCAACTTGGAAAGACTTTAATCTTTACTCTAATTAGAAATCAGATTACCTAATCTTATTTCCTGCTATAATCTTGCTAATTATTTTCTTGACTCCCCCTGAATTCAGGGTCCAGGGTCTAGTTGAGGAGAAGTGATGCCAATTTGTTATGCAATTGACATATTTGCATTGCCTAAAGAAAATCACTATGCTTGGAGATCTGAATCCTTGTTTCCTCTGTCACATCATCCCACCTTCTCCAAAAGTCTACACTTCTGTCATCCTAATCCTTTTATTTATTTCAAATGATCCCAGTCTACTAGTTCATTTCCTACAAACATGCCCATATCTCCCCAATCCTTAAAAAAAAATATCCTCACCTGATCCTACCATTTATGCTATCATCCTATTTCTCTTCTGCCCTTTGTAGTTAAATTCCTCCAAAAGGACCTCTTCAACTGATACTTCCATTTTCTCTCCTCTCATTTTCTTCTTCACCCAGATTTTTGTCATTCCACCAAAACTGTTCTTTCTAAGTTCCTAGATCTCGTAATTGCCAAATCCAATGGCCTCACTCTTTTTGACCTTTCTATAGCCTTTTACACTGTTGATCACTCATCTTTAATACTCTCTTTTCTCTAGGTTTTCCGGATACCATTTTCTCTTTATTCTCCTACTTGTTTGATAGAGCCTTCCCTGTTTGCTTTGCTGGATCCTTATCCAGGTCATACCCTCTATATTTATTCCATACTACTATGGAATAGGGCCCTCTTCTCTTCTTCCCCTATACTACATTACTTGGTGGTCTCATCAGCTCCCATAGATTTAATTACCATCTCTATGCTAACAATTTTTAAATCTACTTAACCTGTCTCAAACTCTCTCCCAATCTCCAATCTTGCATTTATGACTACCTCTCAGACAACTCAAACTGGATTTCCAGTATACATCTTAAATTCAATATTCCAAAATTGAACTCATCTTTCCCACCCCTACCTTCCCTATCACTGTAGAGGGCAACACCATCATCCCAGTCCCTCAAGCATACAACCTAGAAGTTCATTCACTCCCTACCACTTCCCACTATTTCCAAGCTGTTGTAAAGCCTGTTGAATTTACCTTTACAACATTTCTCTTCTCTATGCTATCACTGCCACAACTCTAATTCAGGTCTTCATTATCTCATGCCTAGACTATTGCAAAAGCCTACTGGTGGGTCTGCCTGCCTGTCTCTCTCCATTCCAATCCATCAGTCACTTCATTCAGTCACTAAAATAATTGTTTCAAAAGCAGGTCTGGTCATGTCACTCACTACTCAGTAGACTTCAGAGGTTCCCTATAGCTTCCAAGATCAAATACAAAAATACTTTTTTTGATATTCAAAGCCCCTAATAACCTAGCCCTCTCCTACCTTTCTAGTCTTCTTATATTTTATTCCTTGAAACGTACTCTTTGATCCAGTGATGCTGGTCTCTTGACAGTCCCACGAATCCTCCTGACATTCTCTCTGGTTGTACCCAACAAGTTTTAAAGAAAATCTCACCCTTAAAAGCAAGTCTTCCCTACCTCTTTTAATTCTTATATTTACCTCTGCTAATTATTTCCTTTTTATCTTGTATATAGTTTCTTTTGTATATATTTGACTGCATGTTGTTTCCCCCATTCAATTGTAAGCTTCCTAAGGACAGGGATGGTTTTTTGCCTCTTTTTGTATTTCCAACACTTAGAATAATGGTTGGCATACAATGGGAACTTATTTAATTCCTATTGATTGATTGATTTAGATAATTGGGGCAGGGAGTTAAAATAGTTAGGGACATGTGAAGACCTGCTGTAAAAGGAAGAGTGCCATTCAGTTTTTGAGAATAAAGAATCAAAAGAAATGGAGTGGATTATTCCCAACTTGACAGTCCCATTCTAGACTGAAACTTCGATAAAGCATCAAGAAAGAATGGCAAGAGAAGGTAAAAAGAAAAACAAAATTGGAAACAGCTGTTCTCAAGCAGCTTGCATCCTGCTGAAAAGGGAGGAAAGGAAAATCATAGTCATGAAAGCAATGAAACTCATCCTACCCCTATATTGAGAGTTCTATATAACTAAATATATATATATATATATATATATATATATATATATATACATATACATATATATAATGTAAATACTAGCAGGTGACAGGGAATTAAAGTATATTTTTTTCCTATGGGCAAAATGACTGTACCTTTACATTTTCATAGGTAAAAGAAAATAGGTTGGAAAAGGAATATATTGTTAAAAATCAAAATGAAAAAGTCATCATCATTATAGGGGAATGTTCACACTTAACTTTTGATAATTATAACACTCCTTATATAGAGAACAACTAAAATGGAAAGATGATTTAAAGCCAAGCCAATATAATGAAAATGACTGTTACTATCAAAAATAATTTGCAGGTTTAGTATTATACTAATCAAACTACCAAAGGGATCATTTTTAGAGCTAGACAAAACAACAACAAAATTCATTTGGTAGAAAAAAATCGAGAATATCCAGGGAAAACATAAAAAAAAGATGTGAGAATGAAAGAGGAATAATACTCCAAGATCTCAAACTATATTTTGAGGTAAAAATCATCAAAACCATTTGGTACAGCTTTACAAAGCAGAAAAGAAAATTAATGGAATAAACTAGATCAGGAGAAATCAGAAGTAATAATAATTTATAATAAATAATAATCAGTGTTTGATTTAAACCTAAAAAAATAATTACCCAGGAAAAGAACTCCCTATCTGCTAACAATAGCTGGAAAAACTTCCATCCAAAAGAAATTTCTAGGTAGAAACAATATTTTACATCATTTCACAATAAACTCAAAATGGGTAGGTAACCTAAATATCAAACATTATGTCATTTGAATTTGGAAATACATATTTATTTATATTTTGTATAAATTTCACAGTGTGAAATTCATATATATATATATGAATTTCACACTGTGGGTTCAGTGAATTCATAAATAAGGGATAAAGTTATCTATGAAGGACAATATGAATAATTTTGATCACAAGAAATCGAAAAGTTTTCTCTAAACAACCATACAGCTAGTATGAGAAGGGACATGGTTGACAGGGGAGAATATTTTGTATCAAATGACTCTGGCAGGGGTCTGATATCTAAGATTATATAGATTTCTAATAAGACATATATAGGAGTAAAAGCTATTCTGTAATAGATTAAGTGATCAAAGGAAATCATCAAAAAGTTCTCAAAAGGAGAATTACAGATTATTATCAACCATATGAAAGGATGTCCAAATACTAACAAGAGTTACCTAAATATCCCTGAGGTTTCACTCTGCAAACTGTTCAAAGTGACAAAAATCAAGACAGTTGGGGCAAAGAGGAATGGAAGTATCTTTGGACAGACAAGTACCCTTACACATTTCTGGCGGAACTCTGAAGTTTTATATTCCTATCTTGTCATTATGCAAATAAAACTATCTATTTCCTTAAGGATAAAATATTTTGTCTTTGAAAATCCATCACACCTTGGTCCCAATCTATCTTGTCATACATTGCTCCTCTCCCAGCACTCTATGGTCCAACCAAACTGGTTCTTCTCTGTCCTTACATGAGACATTGAGACATTCTGTCTCTCATCTCCAGACCTTTGCACTGAATGCATCCCAAGCTGGGAATTCCTTCCTTCCCCACTTCTCCCTCAGATAATCTCTTTTCCTTGGAGATACAGCTCAAGAACCCCATATATATACATATATATATATATATATATATATATATATATATATATATATATAGTTTGCTTTGACCCTTCCATCTCTAATAGCTAGCTTATATTTATTGTGGACATATTGTGGATATATGGTAGGTGTGTTTCCCTATAACAGAATGCCAACCCCTAGAGAAGAGGGTTTTGTGTTTTTGTTGTTGTTACTTGTTCCTAGTACAGTGACTGACACATGTTGAGTAATTAATAAATACTTGCTGAGTGATATATCCTGCTCTTAGTGAACAAGAAGGACAGGTAAAAGAGAAGATTCAAGCCTGTAGCTACTGGCTAGTGAGTACTCAACTTGATGTCCTTGGTGAGGAATCTCCTTTTGGAAAGGAAATGCCTATTTCAGTCAATTCTCTAAGAACAAAGCCTACTTGTGAGAGGAAAGACTGCTAAGGATTTGTCCCTAGTCCTTTGATTAAATGTATTAGGGCTTTGCCTTTATAAAGTTATCTCTTAAGTTATCTTTATGCTGGAAGGGATATAAACAGAGCCACTCTTTTTGTTAATGGGAGGCTATGAAACCAGAAATTAGAAATGGAGAAAAGTCCTCCAACCTTGCACCTAGAGAAGCTGCTAAGTATTTAATCAATGACCAATAGTGACTATGAGACTTGCAGAATTTATCAAGTAGTAGCTTTGAGAGACCAGTCATGGTCTGGGCAATGCCCAATAGGTACCAATTTCCTTGCGTAATTGTCACATATAGTTCAAACATAGTAATACTCAAATGCTTAACATGAAATGAATGGATATTTAAACATGTGGCATAGTATTACTAAAGAATTTTTTTTAATTCTTCTGATATTAAGGGAAATTTTTGGAAAGTAATCTGGTTATGTCAGACTTCTTTAATTGTCAACAAATCTCCTGCCAGATTTTTGCTATAAATATTCATTATAGTTAATTTTGTCTATAAAAAGAAAGCTTAAATTATCTTTCTATGGGAATTAAGGGTTAGCACATTTCTGTATTCACTGTGAAGGGCATCATAGTAAAAGGAGCTGGGATTTATATGTTGTACTAGGAACTCACTTCACATAGTGAAAATGTGATTTACAGGTATGGATTTTTCTCTAAGGCTTTACTCAAGCCTGAAGATCCCAATGTTGTTGTTTTGACTATAGGAAACAGGGGAGTCATGTTATTTAATGAGCTTGCCAAGGGAGAAGGCTTTCAGACTGTGACATTATTTTTCATCTACTGCCTACTACTATTATTTTGGCTAACATCTTCACACTATCCAGTTGCTCTCCCTATTTCTGTTCCAACCTAAAAAACAAATGTTCTACAATTGTCACCTCTTATTTTTCTGATCTCTTCCTCCTCAAACCTATCCTATTCCTCTCCTATTCCAACCCTGCCCTCCCTTGTAACTGGAATTCCTGTTTCAGAGAGAATAAATTTCCCTTAGTTCTGCACCTCTTTCACTCACATTTACTCTTTTGTCCTGTTGTTGCTCATCTCTCAGCAAATATCAGCTCAGCACTATTCCCACCATAAGCTTCCTTCCCCTTTTATTTATGCTGGTGAATGCAGCTGGTGAATGTAGCAAGGCAGTCCTTTTATTCCTCCCTAACTGATTCCAGATCTTATTATCCACAAAAGCTATTCCAAACCTCTCAAGTTCCCCACACTCCTGAGAAAATTGGGGTCATTACTTCTGAGATACTTCTCTTCTTTTTAAAACCACATCATCTTCCCCCAATATCTCCTCTGACAATGAAGTGGTCTGACTCCTTGCCAAGGCCAATACTTACCTCTATATGTGCCTTCCCCTTAATCTCACATCCTGCTATCATTTCTATCTTCTCCTGTAGATGGTCACCTTCACTCATTTCCTTCCCCATCCCCAATATTTAACTTCTCCTTATATGTTGTTTCATTTTTTAATTTTCAGATTTGTAACCTTGGTGTTATCATTAACAACTCACTCTCTCTTGCACCTATGGATTTATGAGTTGACAAACCCTGCCTTTAACTTCTTTGTCTTGCAACCAATACCTTCTCTCTATTCATGTAGCTAGCTACCATTTTAATTCAGAGACTCATCATCTCTAATCTAGATTATTCCACTAGCCTCCTAAATGGTTTTCCTGCCTCAATTTTCTTCCCATTCCAGTTGATCCTTCAAAGAACTACCAAAATGATGGACAAATCTAACCATGCTATTCCACTACTCAATAAAACTTCAATTGCTTCTAGAATTAAAATATACATTCATCTGCTAAAGTTCTTCACAACCTGGCTCCAACATTTCTAGTCTCTTCCTGAATTCTATGGTCCAACCAAACTGAATTTCTCTTTCTTTCTTAAACAAGACATCTACCACCCATCTCTGTGTCTCTCTGCTTTTCCATGCCCTTATGCTTAGAATGTACTTTTTTCTCATGCCTTTACCTCATAGCATCCTTCCTTTTCTCCAAATAATATCTTCTACATAAAGCCTTCTATGATTCTCTTCACCAGCTAATGCTGTCCCCCCCTTCCTAATAATCTTCAATTCTTCTGTATATAATTACATATGTATTCATCATCTACCCATTAGGATTTAGGTTCCTTAAGAGTAGAGGTGGTTTGATTCTTTGTCTATCTAACCACTAACATTGTGTCCAGCACATGAAGGACTGTTAATAAATGCTTTCTAATTGGTTGATTAATTTCCAGTTTTCCCTATAAGCTTCAGCAACATGCTAAATGTATTTCATTTCTATGATCTACCAGGCATCACTAAATTTATACTCCTTGACCCCTTCCCTCCTTACTTCATAAATGTTCTCCCAATTGTAGTCAAAAGGAAGTAGAACATCTCACTCCTGGAAACTCAAATGGATTTATCCTCTCTATTTTCCTAATCTTGAAGAAGGAATGCCCCATCTTCCAAATACTCTACAAGATGGTTGGAGCAAAGGGCACTGCTTCTTCAGAGTAAAATTTTTAAAAATATTAAGGAATTATAATTGTAATACCCACAGAAGAATAATTAAATCCTACTTTCATTACATAATATCTTGGCAGGTGCCAAGGGGAGATGTGTGACAACTGTGTTTCAAAAAAAAAAGTTATTCATATTCTTTGCACATATGGGAATCACAATATCTAGAGGAGGAAAGGTTCTTCAAGATTAAAAAATCCAAGACTACATTTGTTTTACTATTGAGAAAATGAGGTTCTGAAAAGTCAAGAGTCCTCACCAAAGGTTGAACAGGTAGTAAGAAGAAGGAGAGGGACTCAAACCTGGATCATTCTGACTCTAAATTGAATGCTCACATATAACTAAGATGATGATTAATTGATCTAAAAGATCCTTTTAAAAGATTTGTGGTAAATGTGGTAGTTTAGCTAAATTTCTAGTTTTATGAAATGAAATAAAAAGCAAAAGGAATACTGCGCACGCGCACACACACACACACACACACACACAAAGAGCACAGTTTAAATACTTAAATTTCCTTTTACAGCACAATGCACAGCAGACATCTGTTTTTAGGTTTTTGCAAGGCAGTGGGGTTAAGTGGCTTGCCCAAGGCCACACAGCTAGGCAATTATTAAGTGTCTGAGACCAGATTTGAACCCAGGTACTCCTGAGTCCAGGGCCAGTGCTTATCCACTGCTTCACCTAGCTGCCCCCCACAGCAGACATTTCTAATCACAAGGATACTATAAAAACATAAATAAAACCAAGAAGTATTTCAACTCAAATCAATCAACAATGGCACTGTTGGTGAACAAATATGGGAATGTTGGTAAGTTTAAGACTGGGTCATTAAAGAAAAGGGCCAGTTTATTAGATAGGGATTCAATGTATCTTTTGAAAAATGTTTGGAGGCTGAGTCAAGATGGCAAAGTACAGGCAGCGACCAAGCTGAGCTCTCCCAATATTCCTTTCCAAACAACTTTAAAATAACTCCTCGAATCAAATTTTGGAGAGGTAGAATGAACAAAAGGTCACAGACATCTTTTAGCCTCTATCAACTTAAGAGGTTAGCAGGTGAGGTTTGTTCCACTAGGATGTGAAGCAGCCTGAAAGACAACAGTAGCACCTAAAGATTGGAGTCTACAAATTTCACCATAAAAGGCTACTTCAGTGACAAGGAAAGCCAAGACAAACTCAGGAGATCACAAAAACATCTGCCCTAGGAAACAGATTGAGGAGAGAAGATTTAAGAATAGAACTACCTGAAACTCATGATCAAAAAATAAAAGACTAGATATCCTATTTTAAGAAATTTTAAAGTAAAACTACCCTAAAAGAATAAATACAGAGAGAGTAAAATAGAAACCAAAAGAATCCACAAATCACCCCAAAAAAAAGATGCTAAAATGAAAACTCATAGAAATAAGAGAATGAAATCTCAGGGCTCCCAGGTCAAGGAGTATTTTTCAAGTATATTTCAAGTACCCAGAAAGAAACCTTCAAATATCAAGAAGTCAAAATCAAGATCACACAAGATTTAATAGTCTCCACATTAATATGATATTCTGAAAAACAAAGGAGTTAAGATTAGAACTGAGAATGTCTATCCAAGAAAAATGAGTATAATCTTTCCAGGGGGAAAAAAAGTGAATTTTGTATTAAATAGAGGTCTTTTAAGCATTCAGAACCAAATAGAAAATTAAACATTCAAATTCAGGTCTCAATAGAAACATAAAAAGGTAAATATGAAAGAGTAATTATCAGTCTCAATAAAGGAAAATTGTTTACATTCCTATGTGGGAAGATGATACATGTAACTCCTAAGAATTTTATCATTATTTAGACAGAAAGAATCTAAACAGAAAGAGAGCACAGGTGTGAGCAAATTATGTTGGAATGATCTTCAAAGAAAAGGAGTGAGAAAGAGGGATACACTGAGAGAAAAGGAAATGGAGGGGTAAAATGGGTAAACTCTTCTAAATTAAAAAGGCATGCAAGGAAGAACTTTTATAATGGAAGGATAAATGGGTGATGTTGGCAATGCTCACTCTCATTAGGATAAAAGATACATATAATATATATATATAATATATGATATTCACATACTTAGTTGGAATCAGAAATCTATCTTACTCAACAGGGAAATAAAGAAGAAAAAAGATAAGAATTGTGAAGGGTCGGGGGGAAGTCCAGACATGACAGATTAAGGGAGGCAGAGTCAGAAGCAAAACAGACCATTTGTCATAATTGTAAATGTCAATGATATGAACCCACCCATAAAATGGAAGTGGATAGTACACTGAATTAGAAATCAGAATTCAGAAATGTGTTGTTTACAAGAAACGCATTTGAAAAAGAAAGACATGCAAAATTGAGCTAAAGCTAAGTGCTGGAGCAGAATCTACTGTGTTTCAACTGAAGTAAAAAAAAAACAACACCACAGGAGTAGCAACCATTTTGGAGACTAATTTGGAACTAAATCCAAAGGGCTGTAATGCCATTCCTAAAATCTATACTCCAAAGAGATTTTTTTTAAAAGCAAAAGGACCTATAAGTACAAAAATATTTATAGGAGCTCTTTTGGTGGTGGCAAGCAATTGGACATTGAAAGGATATTCATCATTTGTGAAATGGCTGAACAAGCTGTGGTATATGAATGTTATGGAGTACTGCTGTGCATAAGAAATAATGATGGATTTGATTTCAGAAAAAAAAGAGGAAGACCTGTAAGTACTGATGCAAAGTGAAGTAAGAAGAACTGGGAGAGCATTGTGCACAATAAGCAATATTATAATAATGATGGATTTGATTTCAGAAAAAACAGAAGACCTATAAGAACTGATGCAAAGTGAAGTAGGAAGAGCACTATGCACAATAAGCAATATTATAACAATGATCAACTGAAAGATTTTGGTACCCTAATCAATAAAATGAACCAAGATAATTCCAAAGGACTCAGGATTTTTAAAATGCTATCAACCTACAGAGGAAGATTTGATGAACTATAATATGATTAAGATGGAAATATGCTTTGCAAGATTCCACATATATAATTGGTATCATTTCTCTACTTCTTAGAAGGTGGTGAACTGGTGAGAGGGAGGGAGAGAATTTGGAACTCAAATTTTAAAAAGGAAAGAATGCTTAAAATAACTAAATAATTATTTAGAAAGAAAGAAAATCATTTAAAGTGTCTTGAAGTTATATAGAAAATTATTCTTTGAGAAAGGTTGTCCTATGTAGGAAGCAGTTTCAAAGATTTCCCAAATACACATAGAAAATTATACCTAGACTCTATGATTCATTATTAAAATTTATTTCTTGATATAAAAATTTGAAGGAGCTTGGTTTCCAGTAACTCTTAAAATTCAATGTATTTTTTAATCTCAAATCTCTCTTATAATCAATAATTAATTTAATTAATAAATTAACTATTAAAACTCTTATTTCCAGTACTGTCCTTTCTTCAGAGCTTGCCATCTATATCTCCCCAGGATATCTCTATCTAGAGATCTTACCAATAACTCAAACTATCTAGTCCTAAAACCAAATTTATGATCTAGCTTCAAAACTCTTTTGTTCTTCATTATTTTTTATCTGTGATACCATCATAAAACTTTATTATCTTTGACTTTCCTTCTCATTCCCTTCTCATATCCAATCATGTACCAATTTCTCTTGATTCTGCCTCTTCAGAATCATTCAAAGCCTTTCTCTTATAACTATTCCTAAAACCAAAAGCAAAGTCCAGGGCTTTTTTTTAACTACTTGCCTGGACTATTATGAAGGTTTTCTTATAGTATACTTCTATTTTCCCTCCATACCAATCTTCATATCATTGACAGATATCTTAGTTAAGCATTAGTCTGGACATGTTATTCTCTACTCAAAAATATCCTGTGGCACTCCACAGTCAAAGGATCCTAAGGTCTTTCACAATCTGGTATCATCCCACCTTTTAACAGCCTCATCTTCTATTTCTTCACCAACTTCACAGCCCCTGTTTTCTACATTCCATTCAAACTGAATTATTTTCCATTTCCTTTTCTAAGACTATACTTTGCAGCTTCTGAACCTTTCCCTAATCCATTACCTATAAGCCACAAGAGGATATGATCCCTCTGCTTTCCCAGAGCCTACTGTGATGTTCTGTACCCAGGAGGTATTTAATAAGTGTTTACTGAATTACATTTTTAATTGAATTTTGGTTAACCTCTGCTCTTGGAACACCTGTGTTTATATGCAATCATTAATCAATGACTTAAATAAAATCCAGGCATAAATAAAACGATACTACTGGCAAAAAGAAATTATTTTCCCTAAGGCAGATGTATAACATAGAACATAATCTTTAGCTTTGAACAAACATCAATAATCCAAGGTAAAACACAGTTTCAGTCTGATCACAATCAAACAAGTCAACATTATCTTTCAGCCTCTCTTCAGATATCAGATATGTATTATTCTTTATATCCAGTACCTATCACGCTGCCTGGTTCATAACAGATGCTTGCTAATTAATTGCTTGAATATTGCTTGAATACTGAAAATGGTGAAGAATAAATAGCAGTTAGGGGTAAAATCAGCTCTAACTTCAACCTTGGGAAACAAGTCAGCATTCTTTCTCTTAATCCATGATAATAGATAGTAATTATGAGAACTATTCAGCTGAAATCAATTACATTCATCTCTAAATATATATAGCATAATTACCCATTTCTGTATTACCACTGTTATACTATTGTCCCTGTGTGTGTATACTTAGGGATCATTTTATCTGTTCAATGACTGAACAAAACATTGTGTATAAGGTTCAATTCATTTCTTTAGCTTTTCTGAGTTTTGAAAATATCTTTTGGAAATTAATTCATTTGATAATTTATAGCATACTTTTACATTTCCAAAAGCAATTATTGAATTTTAAAATTCATGCTTTGCCTGAGATTAGAACAATTATTCCAACAATACTTAGGATGCTATACAGTTTTAAATGCCAGGAGAGGTTTTCCATGAATGCCAATCATGCAGTTCTTTTTTGTCCAGAGAAAAATAACTTGTAAATTCACATATATTCTCTCTTTGGAAAAGTTGGAAAATTTTACCATTACTTCATCATTAAAACAAATGAAGTGCTAAATGCTTTCTAAATCTCAACCACTTCCAACACTGCATTTTAGAAAGGTACGTGGTGCGATGGAAGGAAGTCTTCCTGGGGAACTCAAAGTCTTGAATTCTTGTTCTGACACTAATAAGCTCTGATATATTGGTTGTTGTGGTTGAATCAATTCATTCTGTCCAACTCTTTATGACCCCATGGACTACATACTGTCCATGGAGTTTTCATGGCAAAGATCATGGAATGGTTTGCCATTTTCTTCTTCAAAGGATTAAGGCAAAAAAAAATGTTAAATGATTTTCCTAGAACCACACATGCCCACACAAACTAACTCAAGTTTTCTGAGACTGAATTTGAACCCAGATCTTCCTGACTCCAGATCCATTACTCTACCCTCTGGGGCACCTTGCTGCCTCCTATAATATGTTGGACAAGTTATTTAAATTCTCTGAATCTCAGATTATTCCATTGTTAAAAAAAAATATTACTCAGAATACTTTCCCTGAGTTCTATTTCAATTCTACTATTTTATGGTCAGTATACTAAATGTTTTTCCTACCAAACAAGTGCAGGGCTTTAAAACCTTAAACAAATACTAGATTTCAATCTGGTTGAAAAGCAAAGTAAAGCATCCAATTTACTGCAGGTTATTTTTCATAAAGTTCTCAGCTACAGCTTTTATATTTTAAATACAGCCTAGTTATTTTTGTATTGATGGAATGAAGCCAAGAGGCACTGAAGAATACATATTCAATGTTGTATCCTGCTATAAAAGTTAGAGTAAATAAAACCTTATGAAAGGGGAAAAGATAGAAATTTGCTTATGTTGAAAAATCTCCCAATGTAAATAAGGTAACCATTTGATTAGATTCAAAGGATCAAATTTGGTCAGCCTGACAACAGGGACTTTATTCAGATATAACTAGAAGTTTCATATTAGAACATTAAACTAAATGTGAAAGTGGTCGCCCAACTAAGGTGTCCTGGTGTGATGGAAAGAATGATAGGCAGATTGCTTGCTGCCATAGGGAGGGTAGAACAGAAGGGAAGGTAATAGAAAAATGTTAGATGCAAAAGCTTATAAAAAGATGAATGTTTGCATGTATTTGGAAAAGAACTTTTAAAAATGAATCAATCAATTAATTAATTAATTAATTAATTAAATGATAGGGTTGGCGAGAGAGCATGTGGATTGCCAACTTGGCTCTACTTCTTGCTTTCTAGTTCTGCTACTTACTATCTGCAAGATGTTGGGGAGGTGACAATTCTTCTATGATACAATTTTTTCTTCTATAAAATAAAGGCGTTGGGGGTGGTTAGGTGGCACAGTGGATAGAGCACCAACCTTGGAGTCAGGAGTAACCTGAGTTCAAATCCGGCCTCAGACACTTAATAATTACCTAGCTGTGTGGCCTTGGGAAAGTCATGTAACCCCATTGCCTTGAAAAAAATCTAAAAAATAAAATAAAATAAAACAAAACAAAACAAAACAAGACAAAACAAAATAAAATAAAATAAAATAAAATAAAATAAAGTAAAGTAAAATAAAGGTGTTGGGCTATTTTGAGTTCTAAAATTTCTTCTACCTCTAACTATATGGTCATATGGTCACAAATATCCTTAAAAAGATAAAGGCTATTCTTATAACAGCGCCCCCCCCCAAAAAAAACAATGTAACCTATAGAGAGATTCAGTGACATATATCAGAACTAGTGGGTTCAGGGAAGTAGAATCATCTTATCAATTTTTCCAAACTATCATCCAGCCCTTAGTTTGAAACATGGAAAACTCAATTTTGTTCTGCCCTCTTTTTTCAACGCCAAAGATAAACAAGTGGATGGCAGAGATTTATTAGATAATTCACATTAAACAAAATCCAATTTACATTACTGATCTGAACTTTTTGCTAGTGACAGCAGTGGGGGGCTGTAAAATGGCAAGTGATATTTACAATGATTAAATTCTCTTCTCATTTTACTATTAAATTTCCCAATCAGGGTTAGTACTGGGTGATGTTGCCATACTGCCAATTTCATGAACAACTTCAGGAAGGCAGAATATCAATAAATTCCCCCAAGGTTCTTTCTGCCCTCAGCATGGGTGAGAAAATGGAGTCTTTTAATAAAGATTTTTGTCCCCACCATCCCTCTGATCAACCCCGTCCCCAACTCTTGCATTATTATTTTTTTTTAAAACAGACAGACCAGGTTTTGTAATAATAGTGTCTGTCAATTAAGTCCAATATTCAAATAGGCATAATAATAACTAATAATCAAACCACTAAATAATAGTAATTACTATTTCTGATTTTTTTTTTACAAAAACTGATTTTGCCCCTAAGTCATGGGATATGGTGATGTAACAAAAAAATAGAAAAAAAAATCTTTGGTCCAGAAAGTCACTTCCGAAAGTTACCTAATCAATCTTTTTATTTCTAAAGAGTACTGAACTCAGAGCATCCAAGTAGTTATTTTATGCATTATTTTCCACAATTTCTGGGGAGAGATATTTATCCATTTTCTCTGTTATGAGAAAACACTTAAGATTAGGAATTTTTGTCTTGTGACCTAAATCTCTATAGAAACATTTCCTTTCCTCATTCATTGATTCCTACTGTGAATAAAGAGAATAACTTCACAATCCTGAGCCAGATCCAGATTAGTATCAATAATGAATCTCTTGAAGTGGTGCATTATTTGAATCTGCAATAAGTATTTTCATTGTACTAGAACAAATACTCTTATTTTATATAATTATCTAATTATATAAATATATATCAATTATATATTGCATGTATAAATATTATATATATAATTATTCAAAAATTATATCATTTTATATAATTTCCAAAAGTGTGAATTCAAATACAAGCAAACTGTTCAATAGCTTCATGATTCACAGTAATTTGGATCAGGTTGGAGTCAACTAAGATGTAGAACACTGTCAGTGTAAAATTTACAATGCTAAGTAGATGATTTTCCATCTTCCACACTGTATAATACAATTGTGGATTAGCATTTCATTAATGAAAATTTAATGTTTTCATTTGATGTTTGCTTTTGGATGAAATTAGTAAAGATTTAGGTGTCAAATTGTAACTATATTAGTAATGCCATGTTATTTCCAATATTTATACCTCATTTCTGAAGGGCAGAATAGAGATATTAATATGCTCTACATATTTTCATTTTTTGAAACTGATAACTTTCATTGCCAATTTCTGAAATTCTATTTTACTTTTTTCCTGAAACCACACAATGTTTAGGGTTTAAAAGAATTTTAGAGTTCATCGAATCCAAATTCCTTCTTTTACAAATGAGAAAACTAAGGCCCATCTTGATCTCTGAAGCATTCATTCCTCTGGATGGCAGAGCTGGTCAGAATCTTACAGATCATCGTATTATTTGAATCATTTGATGACAAAGAAATGTAAACACTATTATAGCAGTAGACAATGAAGTTAATAGTCTTAAGCAAATTTCTACCTACAATCTTCACTGGCATTATTTGTATTCGCAACATAAGCAAAGAAAAGGAATTCAGTTTCAAGAGGTCTGTGAGTTTTAAGGCAAATTGGCATAGTGTGTGTTATATAAAAACAGCATTAATTATTTCCTATTCATGGGTTCTTAGCCAATGCAAAGAATATCTCTTATTGGGAGCATTAAATATTCCTTCATTTCACATAAGGGAAAATTAAGTATTAAATAGAATTTCTGTAACTGACTTTTGAATATAATGATCAAGTTGCAAAGTCACCTCTAAAAGAAAAACTATCTTACAAAGTCTTAAGATGTCAGTTGTCAAACAGAAACGAATTATTTTCCTCTTCAGATGCCTGCCTTGTTTTCACAGTTTCACAGCACAGCTGAAAAGGCAATTTTTCATTTGGTGCTGCCTCAAATTGAACAAGTAAAATTGTTACCTTCATGCTGTAGATTCTCTGATGGAGTCAAAGTGTCAATTGCCTCTTGAATCTGTTCAGCATTATTTTTTAAAACAGTGAGAAAATTATTGAAAGCAGTGTCTGATGGATCCATTGTAAGATTTGTGTAAGCAGAAAGAACATCTGCAAGAGGAAAAAAAGATAGAGATACACATAAATACATAATAAAAATATTTATGTGCACACACACACACACACGGCTATTTAGTTATTTCAGTCATGCCGTACTCTTCATGACCCTCTTTTTTGTGATTTCTCTTGGCAGAGATACTGGAATGGTTTGCCATTTCCTTCTCCAGCTAATTTTACAGATGGAGAAATTGAGTCATATAGGGTTAAGTGACTTGACCAGGGTCATATAACTAGGAATTATCTGAGACTGGATTTGAACTTATATCTTCCTGACTCCAGGTCCCACATTCTATCCATTGTGCCATCTAATTGCCTCATATAAACAAACACATAAACAAATGTGTATATGCATACCTATATGTGTGTGTATACATGTTTGTGTCTGTGAGAGTAAGTCCTTGATTAGCAAGGAACAGACAAGATATTTGAGAGTTTTCTTCATGGTTTCCTCTAAGGAAATACAGGTGAATATATGCTTATAATATCTGTGCCACAGCAAAGGAATAAGGCATAGCTACCCAGTATCAGGAAAGTTATTTCAGAAAAACTTAGGAATAAAACAAAATAAACAATTTAGGAAAAGAATAATTATCTATGCTCACAAATACATATATATATATTTTAATATTACAGTCACAAAATAAACAATTAGGAATAAAACAAAATAAACAATTTAAGAAAAGAATAATTATCTATACTTACAAATATTTATTTTAATATTACAGTCATAAAGTAAACAATTTGGAGCTAGAAAGGACCTTGGAGATCATCTAATCTAGTTATCCAATTAAGGAATTTCAATTCAGGGAGAGGTGCTATATATTCCTTTTCCCTTAAATCTAAATCTACCCAAAATGTTCTATCAATATATATGCCTTAAAATGCTATCCCCTAGTAGTACTACTTTGATGCTGTGTCACGGTTCCTGCCTCTGCATTCTTGAAAGCTGTACAAGGGAAGTACAAGAACCTTCCAATCTGGAAAAAAAAAAAAAGCTCCAAGGCTTCCGGTGTGGATCCGGCAGTGGACTGCTTTAGTTGGCTGATTTTGGTCAAATTCAGCTCAGATAGGTTCATTATCAGAACACTGACCATCAAGTGATGTTTGGTTTTGTCACAGCAACTAACAAAGGGTAAAGAGATTAGGATCTGCTTTGGTGATTTCTGTACCCATGAAAACATAGGGTTTTTGAAGTAATGAAGAAGAATAAATTCAACATTTTTCGAAGGAATTTTAAATTACCCAACTTTCTCTCTGGGGTAATTAAAGTTATTTTGCACAGAAGTAGGAACATGTAAACCAGTCCTCTAATCAATATTTATGATACTGAAAAACCTAATAATAGAAAAAAATTTATGAACATCAAATAGTTCAATCTTTACAACCAATGACTACAACAAAGGATTATTATTTTTATCAGTGGTCCAGATATAAAAAACAAAACAAAATTGAGAGACAGATAGATATACGCACCATTTACTTACCTACTACTTATTTGATCAGATAGTATTAACTATCCCAAAGCTGAAGTTAATAAGAGTAACAGGAAGATGAAAGAGACAGGGAAGGTAGATAAGATAATTACAACATAGTAGCAGTTATGTTTAAGCTACAGCAACAAAACTGTGGGAAAGAAAGAGTCTAAACAAAAAGGTCTTCTTTCCATTATGAAAGATAGGTATACTGAATAATTCAGTTCAATTAAACAATGGGAAAAAAATACAAGTGGGAATCTTCAACATTTATTTGAACCCTACAGATAAATGTTCTAAGAATATCCACTTTTGAGTAGTTTTAGAGCTTAAAATGATAATGCCACCATTTATTTAAAAATACTTTCACACAACCTCCATTCTGTTATGGCTTGGCATTTTCAGTATTTTCCAAATAGTGTGTATAGCTGGAAATTACCTTAATTACTAACTGAATTGCTACTTACTTCTTAGTGGGGAACATAGAAAACCATCAACATTTGCCAGAAAAGAGTGGTAGGCTTGCTTTATACCATCAAAAACAGCTTTAGTGTACTTGACTTGGAGGTTGTAGATACTTCTATGGAAACTAACTTCTGCTTGTAGGGCATTTATCTGAAATCCAAAATGTATAAAACATAAATATGGTTGCTTATGCCAAGAATTATTAACTAAGATGAACCAGAAATATGGCCTAATTCTAGGTAAAATTAGGCAATGGTTAGAAGTTAAAATTTTAATTTATTAAATGGATTTTGATTGGTCTAATTGGTATGCTCTACACATAACAGATTTATGACTATACAACCAAAATAGCAGCATTGTGATATGTGTATCTAGTTATTTTGACCAGCTTTACATAGTTAATGTAAAATATCTCATGATCAATCTAATTAGGGGTGCCTCAGTCAGTAATCAGTATAGTTTGAAAAAACAAACTGACAAAAATAAGTTTGTCTGGTGGTAATCTTATGACTAAAACAAAATGGTGGTCAACTGGAGGCACATATCAAAGAAGCAACTAGGAGATGAAGTCATTGCTGACCAGAAGCTAGATCACAAATTGCTTTCTAATATGGTTAGTGTTCCCTAGAGTCAAGAAAACATTTTAATGAAAGAATTTAATTTCTACTTTGCATTTAATTAAAGCTAGAGTTCAACAAAGTAGAATACAAGTTTTGAAACATAAAATGTGATACAGAGTAATCAAAGTGGTAAGACAAATTTCAAAACACTATTTTCTTTGGTCTTTGATAGTCATAGTCATTTGAACTCTAAAGAAATTTTATTATTTCCATATAACAATGATAATAATAATAATATTTTAAATTTCACTTGTCTTTCTCAAAAGATTCAGGATATTTTAGCACTATTATCATCTTGGCTATTATGTCACTTTACTTTTATTAGTAAAGTATACCTTTTTAATAAAATGAACTGGCAATATTGCAGAGGCTACAGATTTTCTACAAATTCTAAAGCAAACATTGACAAATGAGGTTAATGAGATAAATGAAACATTTGGAATAGGTCTTGAAAAGTTGATAGAAGAATCTGTCTTTGGTACATGAAGCATTAATTAGTGGGTTACTATAGGTTATTTTTAAAGGAAAGATTAAGATATTGGGGAAAAATGAGAATAATTCTTCTAAAAAACTATATAGGATAGATGAGCATAGAGTGAAACTAAAGAGAGATTAGCCAGAATCATGTTTCAGTAGAGCAAAGGTATGATGATGATGAAAATTTAGATGAAGTTGTTCTTTAAAATATAATAGAGGGGTTAGACTTGAGAAATATTTCAAAGAACTTAGTAAACTTTGATAATGAATGAAAGACAGTGACAAATCCTTATTCCAAAGATGAGGAGCCTGATTACCAAACATTTCCCATCATATTAAATATATAGCCAATCTGCCCTTTTATAATCAATTCAATTTGATATCTCTTAAGTGCCTACAATATGTTAAACAATTGCCTATGTATAGCAGAGTACTTCTACTCTATGAACCAAAACAATGGGAGAAATTGTACTACTCTCTTCTATAAGAAAAAAATAGGAAGTTGAATTTTTGCAGTTTTTCCTACTTTCCATCTCTAATGAATTGTCCCTACAATCATTCATTCTTTCTTATACATTATTTTTCTTCTTTTCAGTGCCTTTCCCTCCTCTTCTTCCCCTCCTTCCTTACCTTCCATTCTCTCCTTAATCAAGTTTTAGACTGTTTTTAAAACAGTTTAGAGACTATAGTATTTTAAGAAAAATATTCACTTCTTAAAATAAAAGAAACAATCTCATATCTAATGAGAAGGAAATTATATTACTTTACCATGATATTGCTATGAAATAATCATCTAGGCCAGTTGGAATAAAGTCTTTCAGTATATGAAAAAATAGAAAATAAGTGTCTGAACAAATGTCAAATAAACAAGATGACTCTCATTCCATTTAAATCATAAAATTTTGTCAGAAGAAAAGATTAGACAGGCTTTAGGGAGGCAAAACATGAGTTGTAGAGATCACTAAATATATATATATATATGTGTGTGTGTGTGTGTATATATACATATATATATATTTTATGGTACTATATTCTCAGAATCCTTATGCTGACTTATATGGAAGGGCCAATAGAAGAATATGTATCTCCTAAGTGCAGTGGCAATGTGCATAGTTCTAGATGTCAACTCAAAAGCAAAAATATTCAATTCTATTTAATAATACTTATCAAGCAATTGATCAATCAGAGAGCATTTACTAAACAATTATTTAGTGCTCTGCTGAGCACTAAGAGTCCAAAAAGAGAACAAAAACATAGTCCTTGCCCTCAAGAACTCACAATTTATCAAGGGAAAGAATATGTAAATAGCTGTACATTTATGACATGTGTATGTATATGTGTATATATATGTATATACAGATCACTCTAAATTCAAGTTAGTGTAAATGGTAGATAAAGGCACCAGAAGGTAATGGAGGTAAGGAGAAAAAAGGGTCCATGAAAAACTTCTTAAAGAAGGTGAGAGATATGCTTTGAAGGCAGCAGGGGGGCCAGGAGGGAGAGGTGACACAGGAAAACATTCTAAGCACAAAGAACAGCCAGAAAAAATAGATTTTCCAACAATAATGGAATGTTGGAATCAAGAAATCACCATCACTGGATCTCAGAATATGTAGAGAGGAAAAATGTAAGAAGAATGGAAAGATATGAAGGGGACAGGTTGTGCCGGATGAGGGGGAGGGGAGGGGAGGGGAGGGGAGGAGAGGAGAGGAGAGGAGTTATGTTCAGTTAATGAACTGAAGGACATTCACTCAATTTCCAACTTTTTACCAACATTAATAGTTGTTATATTTTTGTACATTTGGATCCTTTTCTGTTTCTTTTATCTCTCTATGGGGTTTAGATCTAATAGTGGCACTGCTCAATCCAAAAGCTATGCCAGTTTTATAGCCCTTTGGGTACAATTTCTAATTGTTTTGCAGAATAGTTGGACTATTTATAGATGAACCAACAAAGCTTTAGTGAACATATTTTCCCAAATTCCCTCCTGCAAGTGCCATTTTTCCTTTTCCATCATCTTAGTCAATCAGATGGTTGTGGTGTGGTTCTTCAGAGTTCCATTATTTAATTTGCACTTCTTCAAATGTTAGTGATTTAGACAATCTTTTTTTGATTCTTGATGGTTTTGATTCCTTTGAAAACAGGTTAATATCATTTGACCATTTAGCAATTGAAGAATGGTTCTGATTTTTAACAATTTAGCTAAATTTTCTCATTCCCATGTTGAGCAATGAGGACTGTTATCAGAACAACTTACTGTAAAAATTTCTAATTCCTTTCTTTTCTTCTAATGTTGGTGGCATTGGCTTTGTTTGTGAAAAAAATTCAGTTTTTTTAACAATCAAAAATATTCTGTAAAACTGGTATCTCTTATTTGACCATGAACTCTTTTCCAATCCATAGATCAGACAGCTAATTTCTTTGATGTTCTCCATTTTCACTTTTTTGTGTCTGAATCATGTACCCATTTTGAGCTTCTTGCTATAAAGTGTGAGATGATGGTGTAGGTTTAGTTTGTACCAGACTACTTTCCTGTTTTCCCAGTATTTTTTGTCAATGAGATCTTGCTGTCATCAAACACTATTAGACTGTTTTGCTTCTATAAATTGTGTACCTAATCTATTCCATTGATCAATCACTATATTTCTTATCCAGTACTAAGTTGTTTTCATGATTACTACTTTGTAATATAATTTTGAAATGTGTACTGCAAGGCCCTCTTTTTCACATAATTTTTTCATTGATTCTCCTGATAGTCTTGACCTTTTGTTTCTTCAGATGAATTGTGTAATTATTTTTTCTAGCTTTTAAAAGTAATTGTTCAGTAATTTTATTGGTATGGTATTGAATAAATAAGTAAATTTTGGTAGTATTATCATTTTTATTATATTGATTCAGCCTGCTTATAAGCAATTAACATTATTCCAATTATTTAAGATCTTTATTTGTGTGCAGTGTTTTGTAATTGTATTCATATAGCTCCCATGCATATATATTGTCTATGAGACATAGCAGAGAGTCCTTGGGAGGAATGAAGTTGGGAACAACAACTGTAATGGTCACTTACTATTGAAGACTTCGGTATCTCAAGAGTTTTCATCAGCAACATTGTCTTCCATTTAACTAAATACAATTAAACATTGTGGATGCACCCTCACAGCAAATACTGACATTTAATAGAGTATGTCATTGGAAGAAGAAGGAACAGAAGGCATATGAGAAAGACAAAGGTGATGTGTGGTACTGGACCCCTCATAATTATCCTCTCAAAGTAAAAATTCATATTCAATAGAAGTGGTAGTCCCAAGGCAAGATGACCACCAGAAGAGTTGTTAGTAGATTATTGTCAGTAGATAAGGGAACTTCTCCAAGAGTGAAAATTTGTTACTAACTTAAAGGGAAAGCTGAACCAACGTACATTTGGCAAGAGCAGAACAGAAAAGGAGTGAACAGCTTTCAGAGATATGGTATATAGCACTGCATATGCTCATCTGAGTCAGAACACTCACAAACATCAACTGGTTTGACAAAAATCATGGGTAAATTCAGAAGCTACTAAAGGAAAAATGTGAACTTCTCAGGGTTTACCAAAGAGTTAGTTCATTCACATCTAAGAAGAGAGTATTTAATTCCATCAAAAGGAAATTGCAAGCAAAACTTAGGGATATTCAAGATTCTTGGCTCCGTAAGAGGGCAGATGAAATTCAGTTTTATATTGATATTTTAATTTATGTTATGTGACATATAATTTCTACAGCAAATAAATATAATATCCTTGTATTTAACAAGTGTAAAGACTTAAGATTTTTGAGATAATAATTCATATTTGATAAAAAAAATTATTGGAAAAACTGGAAAGCAGTATGACAGAAACTGGGGATAGGCCAATATCTTAAACCATTTACTAAGATGATATCAAATGGACACAAGGATATATGACCTAGATATAAAGAGAGATTTTATAAGAAAATTAGAAGAACATGTAACATATTACTTATCAGACTTATGGATAGGTGAAAACTTATGAATAAGCAAGAGGTAGAAAGGAAATTTAAATATAAAATGAATAATTTCAATTACATTAAATTAAAAATAAAACAAATCTAGCCATGAACAGAAGAAAAACAGAAAATTTGATGAAAAAATTTTGTAGAGAGTTTATCAAATAAAAGTCTCATATTAAAATAAAGAGATTTGTCAAATCTATAAGAATACCAGTCATCCCCAATTGATAAATGGACAGATATAAAGTCAGTTTTCCCATGAAGAAATAAAAATAATTTGTAGTCATATGAAAAAATGTACTAAATCATCATTGATTAGAGAATTCAAAATAAAGCATCCTAGAAATATCATTTTATACATATCAGATTGGTTAAAATGAGAGAAGAGGAAAGTGACAAATTGTCTACTTGTGGAAAAATTGGGACAGTAATTTATTGTTTGTGGAATTGTGAACTAATCCAACCATTTTGGAGAGCAAGCTGGAATTATGACCAAAGAGATGTAAGACTGCCTATACCTTTTGATTCAGCAATTCCACCATTTGTTCAATTTTCAAAGATGATTAGAAAAAGAAAAAGAATTTCTATATTCTAGGATGTTTATAGTAGCTCTCTTTGTGGTGACAAAGAACTGGAAATCGAAGAGATGCCCATCAATTGTGACATAGGATTGTGATGGAGTATTATTGTGCATAAGAATTAATGAGCTCAATGATTTCAGAAAAACTGAAATTTGTAGAACCAAGAGAATATTGTATACAGTAAAATCAATACTGTTTTAATAAATACTTTCAGCAAATAAGTTATTTGCATATTATAAATACCCAAGTTAACTATAAAGGTCATATGAAGAAAGATGCTATCACATCCAAAGAAAGAACTTACAAATAGAGATGGAATAATCTTTCAAATACATATATATATATATATATATATTATGTATATATATATATATATATATATATATATATATATATATATATGTCTAATAGTAGCTTCCTCCATAGTGGAAGGGAGAGAGGCAAGAATAAAATGGGGGGGGGGAGAAATTTCCAGGATAATTTTGCTTTAGATTTGAAAGGAATAGAAAGATGTATATATAGTAGATTTGCAGTTTCGTGTGCAATCATCTTTTTTATTGTACTGTTATAGAAAGATTTGATTTATTCCATAAACTAAAAAAAGAAAAGAAAGATATTAACAATCCAAAGTGTTTTTATGATCCATTGATCATTGAAATCTTCCAGGCTACATGGCAAGATGAGGTTATTCCCCAAGAGATCAAGAATGTCCATCCATAAGAAAATATTGTCCTATGACAATCACAAGGGAATCTCTCTCTTTGTCATTGCTCACAAGATTTTTGCCCAAGTCTTCCTAAATAGGCTAATCCTCCACCTGAGAGTTGGCTCTTCAGCAAACAGAGAGTACCCTAATCCTCTCATATGGAATAAATTAAGCCTGTTCCATCTTGTTAGAATTGTTAAACTCCCATGCTTGCACTTATTCCACAGAGGCCCAGTCATAATCAAATGCTCATGTTCCCAGGGGAAATCCTAGATGTGGGGTATACACCTTCCAGTTGTTATTATGAGATGCCTCCAGGATAGTACCTGGTTTATGTAAACCCAGACTTTTGATTCTTGGAGAAGAGCTACAATGAAATCAAAATATACTATTGCTATAGTACTTCCTTGATCATATCATCTAGTTAACTTTTTAAAAAAAAAGAAAGTGATGTTAGTGTGGTATGACTTATTCTTGATGAAGTGATATATTACTATCGGTAATATCACTAATTCCTTTCCTAAGGGTTCACAAACTATTTCCTTAGTAATGTGCTGCAGAATTTTTCCAGAATTTAAGTCAAGTTCTTTAACCTACAGCATGCAGACTCAGGCAGTCTCTTTCTTTTTTGAACATTGGGCCAAATAGGAATTGTGAAACACTTAGAGCTTGGTTAGATGTGGAAGGCACCAATGCAATCCACTGCATCCCAGGCCCTTGCCAGTCATGTTGACTGCTACTAGTCTTCAATGACTCTGGAAGAGAGAGTGAAGTTGATGACTTTGTACAACTATGCCTCATAAATACAATACATGCTGAGTCAAGATATCACCCTATTGTGTCATTGATATTCTTTGAAAATCAAGAACAATTGAGCTGTCTAGGTGGTACAGTGGATAGAGCACCAGCCCTGGAGTCAGGAGTACCTGAGTTCAAATCCTTGCTCAGACACTTAATAATAACCTAGCTGTTTGACCTTGAGCAAGCCACTTAACCCCATTGCCTTGCCAAAAAAAAAATTAAAAAAAAGAAAATCAAGAACAATCAACAGCAGCAATCTACGATGTAAATGGCATCTAGGTCTAGAATCAATGAAACATCCAAAAAAGTGATTACTTGTTATAGCAGAAGCCATAGAAACTTGCATTGTTCTGTAATCTACTTATAGGAATGCTGGAATGAATACATGAAAAAGAATATATTAAGTACATTTTATGTATCAAATCCTTTGCTAAGTTCTAAGGATCCAAATACAAAATTAAAGATAGTCCCTATCATCCAGAAGCTTTCATTCTAATGAATGAAACAATTAGAAAAACACCCATAAATGACTGAGGCCAGAAAGGGACATTTTGGTCTGGAAAGTTATAGAAATAGTGAGTGGGCCAAATGGAAAAAGAATGACACAAAAGAAACATAACTTTTATTTCTGTATATTCTTCAATAAAATGTTAGCAAACCACCCATGAGAATAGTCCATTACATTAGAAATCTAATGAACCCAAGAACAAAATAAGGGATACATGACTTGGAGTCATATATTATCAGGAGATAATAAATATTGGAAGGATAGAATTTATATATATATATATATATATATATATATATATATATATACATCTATATATGTCACTCTTGATTCCTCAGTATCTCTCATGCTCTAGATCCAATCTGTTGCCAATGTCTGTTGACTTCATCTCTGCAGCATTTCTTCAATCGTTCCCTCTCTCTCCTATGGTACTGCCACCTGGGCAGGCCTTTATCCTCTCATGTCTGGATGACTGCAGCCTCCTCTTTGTCTGCCTGTCATGAATCTTTCCTCATTTTGTTCCATTCAGCCCCTAAAGTGATTTTCCTAAAACCTATGTCCAGCCTCCTATTCAATAAACTCTAGTGATTTATCACCCCCAGGGTAAATCTGGGGGTGATATGCATTCAAAGTCCTTCATAAGTTAACCCTACCTCCAACCTAAATCCCCAGTCCTTTTATGTCTTTCATCTTGCTGTTGTAAACAAGACACCCAACCTCTTGACTCTGGGCATCATCACTGACTGTCCCTCATGCTGGGAATATTCTCCCTCCTCATTTTTGCCTTTTGGCTTCTCTGATTGCTTTCAGGCTTCAGTTAAAATCCCAACTTCTGGGGCGGCTAGGTGGCGTAGTGGATAAAGCACCGGCCCTGGAGTCAGGAGTACCTGGGTTCAAATCCGGTCTCAGATACTTAATAATTACCTAGCCGTGTGGCCTTGGGCAAGCCACTTAACCCTGTTTGCCTTGCAAAAACCTAAAGAAAAAAAATCCCAACTTCTATAAGCTCTCTTAATTCTCTGTCTTTCCCCTGTTACTACTACCCATTTTTCCTAAATGTAGCACATAGCTATTTGCATACTGCATTCCTCTTCAGATTGTGAGCTCTTTGAGGGCAGGAACTGTCTTTTGCCTTTCTTTGCACCCCCCAGCAATTAGCAGAATTCTTCATATGGCAGGTGTCTAATAAATGTTTATTGCTAACTGACTTCACAATTTAAACCAGAAGATTATCAAACGTTATTTCTATGGTTGCATAGTATTTGATGGTAGCATTCTATTTGTGTCCATATGGCTTAAAGAAGAAGCCTTAAGCCTTAATCTTTGAAGGTTATGTTTTGCTCTTAATGTTTTGTTTTTGTTTTACTACAAATAAAAAAGAACAACATTGCAAAATCTTGTATTTTCTATACTAATCGACTGCTTGATTATGAAGATGTGATATGCTATTTAAGAATCATCAGTTAAAATAGGCCTGTGTTCTTCTCATATTTTCATCAAGGATTTCTATACAAGTGTAGACCATTCTCGTTTTTAAAAAGATGATAAAGCTGCTGTCAATCTCATGGTCAGACCACATGGGTTCCTTTCTAGATGTTAAGTTTAGGAAGAACATTTATTGGGAAGTTGGGAAGTATTCCAAGGAGGGTAACAAAGATGGTAAAGAGTATTTAAGTCTATGTCTTATGAAAAGAGACAAAAGGAACTGAAGGTAGCTATGTTGTAAAGGGTGAAAAGACTACTGAATTTAAAGTGAAGATCTGAGTTCAAATTCATAGTATGATTTTATCTGTATAAATTTGAACAAGGCACTTAATTTCTTGGGGGTCTCAGTTTCTTAATATGAAAAGGTTCCCAGAGTCTGAATCTCTGACCCCAATAATAATGTTTAGTTTGGAGAAGCAAAGACTCAGGGATGACAAGAGAGATTTCTAAAAAATATTTTAAAAATTAGTATGAGGAAGAAGAAATAGACTTGCCATATCTGGACCCATAAGACTAGCATCAGTAGCAATCAATAGCAATAGGTGTAGGTTGTAAAAGGTCATTTGTAGACTCAATGTCAGGAATAACTTCTTAAAAATTAGAACTGATTTAATTAGAAATATTTGAGTCAGGAAATAGTGAGTTCATCTTCAATGGAGGTCTTCAAGGAGAAGTTGGATAACCATTTGTCAACTGTCACAGGCAGTAGGAATTTTTTTAATAAGTTATACTAAGTGTTGGCTGAGGTCTCTTCCAACACTAAAATTCTTTAAGTCTGTAAAAACGTAGGTATAGGGTTCATATATTCAAATGTCTTTTCAGTTGGCTCTTTGTTAATATTATTATTATCCATTTTAAACATTTATTTGGAGCCTTCTCCCTCTGGGATATCTAAATGATTGGTTCCTTAACATCTTAAAATTTGTCATTTTAAGCATGAATTTGTCCATGTTTATTTTGTAAGGTCCAATGGTTTATCTCAATTTTATCTCCAGTTATTGATTGAAGTGTTAGAATATAATAAATATAGTGCCTCCCTTACTGCTGATGATGAAAATCCATTGCTATATAAACACTAGGAATTTTTCCTTCTATTTTCCACCTACTGTTTGTCCTCTCATATCTTATTCTCAGTTACAAATGCTCTGTTGGCTTCATGCCAAGCTTTATGCTACTTGATATTTGTTTCATTCTCCTTTGTGAAGTTTTACAAGGCAACCTGCATTTTCAATCAGTACTGACCAGGGCCACCACATCTTGTCACTTGGCAAGAAGCATAAAGCTTTGCTAGCTATGGACTCTTTCGGCTTATTCTATATAGTAATTATTTTGGTTAAATGTCACCATAATGATGTTCATCAGAATTGATACCTTTACTTTCAAAGCACAATTTTTCAGAGCAAGTAGATTTGACATTGTGATTGACATCAATAAAGTCAAAATTATGAAGGAAAAATTTTGCTAGTATATTTTTAATTTCTGTAGTGAAATTATACCCCAATTCTTTTTTCTGATATGAAATTAAGTGGAAGGCAATCCCCAACAAGGTTAGCCAGGATTGAAAGACTTTGAATGAGGGACTTAAAAGAGACTGCGCCTTCATTATACAAAATTACTCAAATTTAGAAAAGCTCACCACCTGAAAGTTGGTCAATCATTAATTATCTTTTTCAAGTCACAGAAACTTATGAAACATCTAATAAGCTGTAAAAGGTTGCATGGGTTATATGAATTATATATACATATATGCATTATATGATGAGAGATATAGGAATTTGAGGTAGAGAAAGATTAGATGACTCACCCAAAGTAACATGGGTAGGAAATGGAAGAGACAAGATTTGAACCCTCTAATGAAGTCAGAAAAGATTTGTAAAAGAAAAAGTCTCTTTTCAAATCAAACTATGAAAAAGAAATATCAGTTAGATGAAGAGATACCAAAATTTTTGCAGTTAAAAGTTTCAATTTTCAGTAGGGTTTTAAGCTTTCATGATATTAAAAATAAGACAACGATTCTTGTGACTGTGGGTAAAATTGTGTTAACTCATGATGGTGGAGGGAATTCCAAATTTATAAAAGGTGCCTTCCCCTTAACTGAATTATATACTATTCTTTTGAGTTCTGTGTATTGAAAACCAAAAGTGTAGGCCACTGAAGTGAAAGTTGGAAATTAAGTCAAGAGTCTGTAATTATCTGGAATTTATGTATACATATGTGTGTATATGTATGTATATATGTATTTGTAATTTAGAAAGTCTGTGTAAATTCTCTGTGTATGAGATATCATCACCCTAGCTTAAGAGTTGTCCCTAATCAATACTTAAAAAAAGGAAGGGATGATTTTTTTTTTATATAGAGGTCTACTGAACTACAGGAAAAGAAAATTCAGAATCAGCCCACAAGAGAACAAAAAATCACCTAAAGCAACTTATTTTTTCTAAAATGTTATAAAATGCTTGAACATTAGAGAAAAAGATAAACCAAGAAAAGGAATACTTCCTTTTTGATGTCATGGTCAGTTAAAGAGAAAGATTGCAAGGATGAGAATGGAAAGTGAAGATGACAGATAAGAAGGAAACAGACACCAAGAAATAGAAATGGAGATAAACACATAAAGAGAGAGAGAAATTCAACAATATTCATTCAATAAATTTTTTGTGAAAGTCTATTGTGTCAGAATAGTTTTTGCCCCACTGGTCAAAGTCTGATAAATTTAAACAAAGGGTTATTTCCTGCTCTAGGTTTAAAAGAAGAATGAATTGGGGTGACTAGGTGGTGCAGTGGATAAAGCACTGGCCCTGGAGTCAGGAGTACCTGGGTTCAAATCTGGTCTCAGACACTTAATAATTACCTAGCTGTGTGGCCTTGGGCAAGCCACTTAACCACATTTGCCTAGCCAAAAATCTAAAACAAACAAACAAAAGAAGAATGAATTATTAAAATATATTTAGCTCCAACATCACTTCATCATATTAGTTATTAGTTATTCTAAGGGAGGCATGAGTGGTATAATTACTATTAGAAATCAACAAGAGGAACAAAAAGCTATGAGTCAGTATTAAGCATCTACTATTAGCTGTGCAAAGGGTTGGGGATAAAAAGAAAGTCAGAAGACAGTTCCCACTCTTAGTGAGCATGCAGTCTGGTAGGGACAGGAAAAACAACTAGGTACAGTTAATCAGAATAAATTAGAATTAACAAAAGGAAGGCATTAGAATTAAGGAAACCTGGGGAGGAAATTCTTGTAGAAGGTGGTATTTTATTTGAGTTTTGAAAGAAGCCAAATATTAAAGATAAGGAGGGAGTAAATTCCAGACATGGGGTTCAGTCAGTGAAAAATACTCAAAGATGGAAGGTGGAAGGTCTTGCAGAAGGATTTAGTAAAATAGGGATTGCAGAGTATATGGAAAGAGTGAAAAGCATAGGAAGACTTTTCAATTTTCCTGGATGGAGAGATGAGGAGTTTAGGGGAGAGGAAGTGGAGGCAAGTAATAAAGAGTGTGGACCACCAAATTTTATTTTCATCCTAGAGTTGATAGGAAACACTGGAGTTTATTGAATAGGAAGCTGCCAGGGTCAGACTTGCTCTTAAAGATTATCATGGGCACGGCTAGGTGACACAGTGGATAGAGCTCCTGTCCTGGAGTAAGCACCTGAGTTCAAATCCAGCCTCAGACACTTAATAATTACCTAGCTGTGTGGCCTCAGGCAACCACTTAACCCCATTGCCTTGCCAAAAAAAAAAAAACCCTAAAAAAATGATCATGTTACATCTGAGTGGAAGACATACAGGAGAGGGGAAGAGACTTGAAGCAGAGGGAACAACCATCTGGATATTGCAGTCATGAGTTGGTGAGGGGCTGCACTAGGTAGTATCAATGTCAGAGTAGAGAAAGGTGCAGATACTAGGGAGGTTATGCCTTAGCAATGGGGTATAAGAGCAGATGAGTTATTCTACTAAAGATGGAACAGCTGTACACAAAGTGACCTCAAGAGTTGAGTGTTAGTATTTCTCTGCATAAATCACTAACTTGTACGTTGTGCTCAATATTGCTTTGATACAATTGTTTGTGGTAATTTTCTTTCCAGTGAATTTTTTTTAAGTCATAAGTGATTTTTGTTTTGTATTGATTCCAGTTCTGTAACTTTTAAAATATACCCATATTTAGGAATATTTAAAGAAAGTTTTTTATTACTAATGCTTCTCTAGAAGATAGGATTTAAAATAACACAAACTTTCAGACTTAAGCTTATTGGAAAGGATAAGCTTAAGTGGGTCACGGCAAGATACCTATTTGTTCACACTTGGTATATTTGCCCCCCGTGTTCAAAACAAGTTTAATTTCATGTGTTACTGAGGGAATTTGGGCAAGTTACTTCTTTAATTGCTTTAGAAATCAATTTCTAATAAGCCATAATTTTCTAGGCCAAAATTTGATGTAGTATTAATGTGGAGATGTCAAAAAATCAAACTAAGGTTCATTTTAAACAAATGACAAAACACTTTTGTTTCCCATACAAGACTTATCAAATATTGTATTCTCCTCACCACCAATACAAAGACAAAACAAATATGATTAAAAATCATTCTATTTATCCTGCAGTGTTATGCTATAGACTATGATCTTCACATTTATCACTAAAATGCCATGAAATCTGGTGATATAATGGATTGAATGTTGTACTTGGTATGAGAAAGAGCTAAGGTCCTATTCCTGCCTCATTCACTTTACTATATGAACTTAAGCCACCAGGTTAACCACCCTGTGCCTTAGTTTCCCTATCTGTTAAAGGGGAATACTAAAAGCACTGCCCTAACAAGGCTGTTGAAAGGATGGGAGGTGATAACACAGGAAAAGCACATTGCAAAAGTTATTATGCCATACAAAGCCTAAACAGTCTAAACTCTAAGTCTCTACGTTGATGAGGTCAATAAAGAAGGGTCACAAAGCTATATTCATTAGAAATGAGTTTAAAGAACTTTAGAGGAAACAAAAATGTAAGTATCCTGATGGTCTTAATTCTTGAAAGCAAATTATTTTTGCTATCAGTTAGATTTCTAAAAGGTATACTCAACCTTTTCAAGGCAAAGTAAAACTGTACTCAAAAAGTTCTGAATAATATTTTAAAGATTGATCAAACCATGTAAAATACTCTAAAACAGAATTCAACTACCTTTTAATTTTCTTTTAAATGCATCTTACCATGCTCTAAAATTACAGATAAGAGTCTGTTTTGCAAGAAAAGGGCTAGTTTAGAGTTTGCTCAACTCTGAAATATAGTTCAATGTTGAGAGTGACTTCATGACTTTGTGGTTGATTTAGTAACCTAGACATTCCAGTTCCTGGATTCTTCTACCAAATCTTTGGCAAACTATTTTCTTGGTATAGTACTTAACTATCTGCAAAAATGTAAAATCAGACACAGAAATGTCTGGTAAAAGTGTTAGAGCTAGATACTCCAGAGGCCTTCTAGTGCTAATCCCTCATTTTACCAATGAGGAAACTGAGCTCCAGTGATTTGCTCAAGGTCACACAGAGAATAAATGTCAGCCCTTTTTTCAGACACCTAATTTCCATAATCCTATAAAAAATAAAGGTACATTTTAGGATGATGTCCAAGCTATAAATGTTGATTGTGAAACTGTAAGGCTTCTTAAGCTAGCACTCATTCTCACCTCAAACTTTTCTTTATGAACCATTCTCTATGATAGGAATGACCACTCCTCCACTCTAATATACCTTGTCAAACTTTGAACATCCTGCAGCACTCAGTTCAAATTCAACCTTCTACATAAAGTTTTCTCTGAGCACTGGAATGCACATTGATCTCTCCCTCCTCTGATCTCCTACAGTATACTCCTCATATACTTTCAATTAAATTACAAACTTCTGGGGAAATATTTTTGGTTTTTGTTCTGTTTTGTTGTAACACCATTTTAAACTTTTATTTGCTGAGTATGGGAAACCAATAAAAAACAGACACAAAAAACATAAAAGCACAAGTGAGAACCTTCTCAATAATTTATTATCTAATTTGGGAGCAATGATAATTAAAGGCAATTAATAGTAGTTGCCTATAACTTTAACTTCTACGCTTTGCAAAAACTTCAGTCACTTTCACAAGAATCTAATTATAATCTTATGAATTTATATCATAAAATATCACAGAATTTCCCTTTGAATTCACATTAAACCCAGAAATGATAAAGATGTCAGGGCTCTTGCCCAATAGATGTGAATCAAAATAAAGTTGCGAGACCTCAAGCAAGTCTAAAGTCCCTCTGTGAGTCAATTTCCTCATGTATAAAATGAGAGATGAGCTAGATCTCTAGTTCTTTCTATCAATTAATTATAATTTTGTGATCCTACAAAGCAAAGCAAATTTTAGGCTACAGCTTTTTCCATCATGAAAATTCAACAACTACCTCAATAAATAATTATTCAAAATATTGCCTCATTAGAAATGACCTAATGAATGAGTACCCTTATCACTGGGAGACTTGGAATATAATCTCATTGATGTGAAGCATCTATGATATGTAAGACACTGTGATAGATATTGGAAATACTGAGACCAAAAAAAAAATCAATCCTTTTCCTCATGGAGCTTACATTCTATTAAGAGAATTCAAAATGTATGAATGCATCTTTCTTTTATTTAACTGCTTTAAACACTTTTTTAAGAAATTTTAATATTTAGAACAAGTATCATTTTCTTTATATTTTTCACTTATCTACAATTCAGCAACATTTCTATAATAAGCAAAGTAATAGATAGCCTCCTCTGCAACAGTAGAAAATTAGAAATGCATGAGGGTGCAGGTTAAACTAACAGAGAGGTTAACATCTCTCTTGTGAGAGGAGACATGAGTTTGCAAGGTAGGCCCCATAGTTTTGTTTAAAAGATCAGTCACTTTGAAGAGTAAAATATAAGAAGGAGCTTTCTTTAGATTTAATAGAGGGTGTTTCTAGGGACAGCTAGGTGGCTCAGAGCACTGGCCCTGGAGTCAGAGGACCTGAGTTCAAATCCAGCCTCAGATATGTGATACTAGCTGCGTCACCTTGGACAAGTCACTTAGCCTCATTGTCTTGCAAAAATCAAAGAGGGGAAAAAAGACTCAATAGAAGTTTGTTTTGTTGGCATAGGTTCCTTTAGCAAAAGAAGGATAGAGAGAAGAAAGTAAGTATTGAGGGATGTTTGATTTTCAAAATTGACAGTAGGTAATAGGAAAATCAAAATGAATAACTCCCTAATGATACTAACAAAAGAAGTATGTTCAAAATATTGTTTAATGTTTGCTTTTGCCTCAGGTCAAAGTTTGTCAAACCTTCAAACACACAAAGAAATACATATAATTAAAATTGCAATTCTCCAGAAGCTTCAAACTCACCTTGGGGGGGCCCTCTTTTTTCCTTCTATGGATAAGAAGTGAAGGACATGATTACATTAGAGCCCAAATTTGTTAATATAAGTTTAAGAGGCCTCTTCCACCAGCCCTATATTTGGTAACTTGACACCAGTTTTCTGCCTGTCCATATTACATACTATCATGGAAACTTACAAAGGAAAAAAATAATTTACTCCAAGATTCATGTATTAGTTTCTATAGTGCCTTTCCTCCTCAGAGTTCAGTCACTCAAAGGATGCTCAGTTTTTCTGCCTGAGCTCCCATTCTCTGGGGATTCTGAGAATAATAGATATTGGATGGGTCCTGAAGATTGTATAAAGGGAGGAGGTGATGGTCCCATTGAGTGGAACATATGTGGTTCAAAACTTGATGAAGTTGAAGGTGCAAGCTCAGGAGGCACAGTCAGGGCAATATTAACCACTGCTGGAGGACCACTGGGATGGAGATTAAAATAATTGGCAGAAGCTTTGTCCTTAGCTGCAGGAGAAGGAAGAGTTCCAGAAAGTCCTAAGACAAACTCCAGCTTAATTCTAGAGTCTAGAGACTGGTTTCTTCCTTTTTTTTCCTTTTCTTTTCCTCTGACTTGCCTGGGAATTTCCCCATTTCACAAAGCCTGAGCCACTTAACAATAAGTTTGCTGAAGGACTTCTTATGAGCCATCTCTGCAGCTGCCTTTGTACAACTGTTATCATTCAGAACTCCCCAAAATGATAAAAATGATTTCTGAGAAGTGTCTCATTGATTGCATCTCCCAGGCCACCAATGTATACAATGGTAATGGTATCATCTGATAGGTGCTTGAAGTTCCTCCTTTTAAAAGCTTCTCTGATACAGAATTACTACCATAATTGCAATCTTTGATCAGCAAAAGAGTCATCATGATCTGCAGCAAAAAAAAATCATGTCCATATAAATCTCTTTCTCTTTTACAAATTCCTTTCATGGGTGGAGCCAAAATGGCAACAGGAAAGGATCATCTGTTAGGTGCCCTCTCTCTCTCTCCGATATTTGCAAACTTATAAACTAAAGACTCTAACTAAATTTTTGAGAGACAAAATCCACAGAAGGATACAGTGAGGCAGTTCTCCCACCCAAGGTAACCTGGAAAAGAGTGGAAAGGTTCAGCTCCACCAGAGCAAAGGAACTTCAGCCTCCTGGAGCCACGGCTCATGGCAGCAGGGGCAGTTTCCTGACTTACACCCCGGGGAGCACCAGGCACAACTTGGGGGATCAGCGCAGGGACCACTGCAAGAGTGAGTGTTTGAAGCCCAGCCTTCAGGGCACTCAGTGAGCAGTATGGCCTCAGCAGCCCAGAACCAGGACCTGGAAGCAGGTGGAGCCTGTAAGCAGGAGCCCCCAAGCCTGAGTTCTGAACCTAGGGAGGGGAGTAGAGAGATACTGCGGAGGTCTATCCTCTGTCCCTGGAACAGGACTCTGGGGCTGTGATCACATTCAGATCCTAACTGCAGTCTAGGCCCCCCATAGAATAGCAGGGCCCCCACCCACCTCAGCCCTGTGGCAAAGGGGTGCACTTGTGGTCATTCACAGACCAGGAGGGAGGACAGTCTCTCACACATGGAAATCCTTATGATAGGGTTTCCCAATAATACTCAAAAGCTCAGGAAGCACCCCCAAAACAGGCTTAGGCTGGTAAAATGAGCAAGCAGAGAAAAAAGAGGAACACCATTGAGAAATAGTTTGTATATGAGACCAAGAAGGATCAAAATACTCAGTCTGAAGATGAGGAAGCATAAGCTCCTGCATCTAAAGACTCCAAGAAAAACAGAAATTGGGCTCAGGCTATGACAGAGCTCAAAAAAGACTTTGAAAATCAAATGAGGGAGTTAGAAGGAAAAACTAGGAAAAGAAATGAGAGAGATGCAGGAAAAATATGAAAATGAAGTCAGCAGCCTAGTCAAGGAAATCCAAAAAAATGCTGAAGAAAATAGCATGCTAAAAAACAGTTGAGGTCAAATGGATAAAACAGTTCAAAAAGTTATTGAGGAAAAGAATGCTTTAAAAAGCAAAATTGGCCAGATGGAAAAAGAGATAAGAAAACTCTCTGAGAAGAACAAATACTTCAGACAAAGAATAGAATTCAGGGAGATTGATGAATTTACCAGAAATCGGGAATCAATACTTCAAAACCAAGAGTATGAAAAATTGGAAGAAAATGTGAAATATCTCATTGAAAAAACAACTGATATGGAAAACAGGCTTAGGAAAGATCATTTAAAAATTGTTGGAATACCTGAAAGTCATGATCAGGAAAAGAGCCTTGACATCATTTTCAAAGAATTACTACAGGAAAATTGCCCTGATGTTCTAGAAGCAGAGGGCAAAATAAAAATGGAGAGAATCCACCGATCCCCCCGAGAAAGAGATCCCAAAAAACCAACCCCTAGGAATATTATAGCCAAATTCCAGAACTCCCAAGTCAAAGAGGAAAATATTACAAGCAGCCAGAAGGACACAGTTCAAATATCATGGAATTGCAGTCAGGATCACACAGGACTTAGCAGCAACTACATTGGAGGCTCGTAGGGCTTGCAATATAATATACTGGAAGGCAAAGGAGCTTAGAATGCAGCCAAGAATCAACTACCCAGCAAGGCTGAATGTCCTCTTCCAGGGAAAAAGATGGACTTTGAATGAACCAGGGGAATTTCAAATGTTCCTTCTGGAATGACCAGAGCTGAACAGAAGGTTTGATCTTCAGATACAGGACTCAGGTGAAGCATAGAGAGTGGAGGAGAAGGGGAAAATATGAGGGACTTAATGATGATGAACTGCATGTATTCCTACATAGAAAAATGACACTGATAATACTCATAGGAACCTTCTCAGTTAATAGAGCAGGTAGAGGGAGCTTTCATAGTTGAAGCACAAGACAAAGCTGAATTTGAGGATGAAATATGGTGTAAAAATGGAGTTAACAGAAAAAAGGTAAATGTAATGGGAGAAATAAAAAGGAGAGGGGGAATAAGCCAAGATATTTCATATAATAAGATTTTTCTTTATTACAATGAGCTATTGCAATGATATGGAAGGGAAGAAGGCAAGAGGGAATGAGGGAATCTTTGCTCTCATCAGAGGTGGTTAGGAGAGGAAACAGCATTTATACTCAATGGGGTATAGACATCTGGAGTAAGAAGGGGGGGACAGGGGGAAGGGGAGGGAATGTGAGTGATGGAGGAGAGGATGGACCATGGGGGGAGAGTGGTCAGATATAAAACATTTTCTTTTTTACTTCTTGCAAGGGCCTGGGATTGGATGGTCTGTCTGGGACTATAGGGTCAGGTGGATGCTGGGCCTAGGGGTGGTATGGGGGCTCAGGGCCTCTTTGCTCCAGGGTCATGGATCTATTGGCTGTGCCACTCGGCTACCCTATAGCAGAGTCAGAGTGAAAGGAGAGAGAAAATATAATACATGGTAGTGGAGAAATACAAAAGGAGGGAGTTGCAATCAGCAAAGGCAACGTTGGAAAAATATAGAAGTAACTTTTGCGATGAACTTATCATAAAGAATGTGATCCACCCATGACAGAGTTGTTGGTGTTAGAACAAAGACTCAAGCACATTTTTAAATTACTATTATTTGGGGGGTGGTGCAGGGAAAATGGGGCTGGGTGGCCTGCCTGTGGCCGCATAACAGGGTGATCGTTGGGTGTCTGAATGTGGATTTGGACCCGGGTGCTCCTGGCTAAAGGGACAATGCTCTGTCTGCCACCCAACTACCCCTACTATTATTACTATTTTATTTTATTTTGGGTCTTTTTTTTTCTTTTGAAGGGTTTTCACAGGGCAGTGGTGTTCAGGTGGCTTGCATGTCACAGGGCTGGGTGATTGTTGGGTATATGGGGCCAGATGTGGGCTCGGGTGCTCATGGCTCCAGGGCTGGTGCTCCATCCATTGCACCACCTGGCCATACCTACAATTATTACTATTATTTTTTTATTATATTTTTTCTCTCCCCTTTACTTTATCGCTCAAGCAAATCTATTATTTATGGGGGGAGGGAGTATTTCATTTACTCTTAAACAAGAATATTTCATTAATGTAAAAAAACATTATTTGTACAAAATGAGAATAAATATTAAATAAAGAAAAGTTTTTGCACAAAAAAAAGTTATTGAGGATGGGCGGCTAGGTGGCATAGTGAATAAAGCACTGGCCCTGGAGTCAGGAGTACCTGGGTTCAAATCCAGTCTCAGACACGTAATAATTACCTAGCTGTGTGGCCTTGGGCAAGCCACTTAACCCCGTTTGCCTTGCAAAAACCTAAAAAGAAGTTATTGAGGAGAAGAATCCTTTAAAAATCAGAACTGACCAGACAGAAAAAGAAATAAGAATGCTCTCTGAGGAAAACAAATCCTTCAGGTGAAGAATGGAACTGAGAGAGGCTGCTGATTTTACGAGAAATCAAGACACAATACTTGAAAACCAAAAGAATGAAAAATTACAAGAAAATGTGAAACATCTCATTGAAAAAAACTGATATGGAAAACAGATTCAGGAAAGATAATTTAAAAATTATTGGAATACTTTAAAGTCATGATCAGGAAAAGAGCCTTGACATCATTTTCAAGGATTACTACAGGAAAATTGCCCAGATATCCTAGAAGCAGAGGACAAAATAGAAATTGAGAGAATCCACCGATCTCCCTGAGAAAGAGATCCAAAAAAAAAAAAACCTCCAGGAATATTATAGCCAAATTCCAGAACTCCCAAGTCAAAGACAGACTATTACAAGCAGCCGGAAGGACACAATTCAAATATCATGGAGCTGCAGTCAGGATCACTCAGGACTTAGCAGCAACTACATTAAAAGTTCACAGGGCTTGGAATATAATATTCCAGAATGCAAAAGAGCTCGGAATGCAACCGAGAATCATCAACTACGCAGCAAAACCGAGCATCTTCTTCCAGGGAAAAAGGTAGTGGGGAAGTACGAATAGAGGGAGTTGTGATCAGCAATGGCTATAGTGGAAAAATATGGAAGTAGCTTTTGTGATGGACTTATCATAAAGAATTTGATCCACCCATGACAGAGCTGGAGGTGTTGGAACACAGACTGTAGCACATTTATTATTATCATTATTGTTATTATTATTATTATTGTTATTATTATTGGGGGGTTGCAGGGCAAACAGGGCTGGGTGGCTTGCCTGGGGCCACACAGCTTGGTTATTGTTGGGTGTCTGAGGCCAGATTTGGACCCAGGTGCCCCTGGCTCCAGGGACAGTGCTCTGATCACTGCACCACCTGACTGCCATCATTATTATTATTATTATTATTATTATTATTATTATTATTATTAATTTAAATTTTTTTCTCTTTACTTTATCACTCATGCTGGTAATATATATATATTTTGGGGGTATTAAAAGAATATTTTAGTAATGTATAAAAAATCATTTGTACAAAAATAAGAATAAATAAACAAAAACAAATTCCTTTCACCTAGCCCCTACGACAATGGTGGGTCCAACAGAAAATGAAGGAACACAACAGATTCAAAATTTATGAACTGAATTGCATTGATGACCATCTCCAATTTCCTCCCCCCCACCAAAAACATGGGAAATATAAAACTAAGTATCACCTTAGGAGGGAAAGAGTAAGATAGGATAAAATTTTAAATGAAACAAACCAGTTCCCTCACCTGTTGTGTAGTCATTAGCTTGGCATAATTAGTAGCCTTCAATAGAGCTTCTACTGCCTTTTTGGCTTTTTCTTGGGGAGCTCCTTTGGGGAATGATGGAAGTATGGCTAGAACACTATCTACAGTGAATTCTGGGATCAAGGCGTTTTGAATTTTGGCCTGAAAAACAGAACAAGAAGTTGTTCAAAACTAATACTTTTAACTGATAACTTTAGATATGCTTTACATTTTCAACAAAATATAAAAATGAAGAACTAAATTATTCAACCATATACCAGGTGCGGAATGTGGAATGTGCCATGCATTTCAGCAGTTAAATTTCTTCTCATATAATATGAATGAAATAGCAATAATCCAAACATTCTGGTTTAAACATTTTAGTACTTAATATCACTCTAAGATATGTAAAGCAATACAATTTTAAAAATGAAAAAAGTGGTTAAATTAAACCAATAGTCAATAAACCTTGTTTGAATTTGATTGAAAAGACCATTGAGGGCAGAGCCAAGATGGCCACATGAAGGCAGGATTTCCCAACGACTTGCTTCCATGAAACTCCAAAGGCCTTAAAATTATGGTTCTAACTAAATCTTGGAGAGGCAGAACACACAGAAAGACCCAGTGAGGCAATTGTCCAGTCCAAGGTAACTTGGAAGATCCTTGGGAATGCTCTGTTCCAATGGGTTGGAAGGGGCAGCAGTGTAGCAAGGATCATGCCATGCTGGATCCAATGAGCTCCAGACTTCCAGGAACAGCCCACAGATGCCTGGGTCCCTGGCAGTGGAAGCAATATCCAGACTCCCAACTCAGGGATCAGCAAGCATAACTTGGAAGATCAAAGGGAAAACTTTATGAGTGAGCACAGAGACCAGGCCAGCAGGGCCCTCAGCATAGCCTCAACCCCCAGTGTAGCCCCCATCCTGGGAAACAGAAGCAGACTGTGGAACCAGCTACTAAGTCCATGTAAGGTAAGGGGGTAGTGGCAGACTGTCAAAGTCTCTCTACCATCTCTGGATAGGATTCTGCTGTTTTGTCCACATTCAGATACTGGTTGCCATAGTGAATGAGGGAATCTCCTCATAGCTCCAGGACAGAGGAGAATGCTTGTGGTCATCCACAGACAAGAGCAGTCAAAGCCTCTCATAAAACCTTGCAAGCACTAAGGTCCTCATGGGGGTATCCCAATAACACTCAAAAACTTGGGAAACACCTCAAAACCAGGCCATAGGCTGGAGAAATGAGTAAACAGAAAAAAAAAAAAACCTGACCCCTCCCCGTCAAAAAATAAACCTCCCAGGAATATTATAGCCAAATTCCAAAACTCCCAAGTCAAGGAGAAAATATTTCAAGCAGTCAGAAAGAAACAATTCAAATATCTTGGAGCTACAGTCAGATTTACACAGGATTTAGCAGCATCCACATTAAGGGCTATAAGGGCTTAGAATATAACATTCCAGAAGGCAAGAGAGCCTAGATTACAAATGAGAATCAACTACCTAACAAAAGATGAACATTCAATCAAATAGAGGATTTTCAAAGTTTCCTGATGAAAAAACCAGAGCTAAACAGAAAGTTTGTTCTCCAAGTACAGGACTCAGTTGAAGTATAGAGAGGGCAAATTGTGAGGGATTTAATGATGTTGAACTGCTTGTATTCCTGCATGAGAAGATGATACTGATAACTCATATGAAGATTCTCAATTAACAGAGCCATTAAAAGGAGTATATCTAGACAAGGAACAGGAGGGAGTTGAGTATGAAGGTATGATATGTTATAAAGATGGAGTCAATGACTGAAAAAGGAATATACTGGAGAAAATGAAAGGAGAGGTAGAATGGGTTATTTCATGTAAAAGTCAAGAAAAGCTTTTGCAATGGAGGAGAAGGGGAGAAGATGAAGGAGAATGAGTGAGCCCTCATTATCATCATCAGAAATGGCTCAGAGAGGAAACAAAACAAACACGTAATAAGATATAGACATCTATCTCACCTTAAAGGAAAAAGGAAAGGAAGGGGATGGGAGAAAGGGGACAGGGGAAGAAGAGGGGAATGTAGGTGATAGAGGAAAGGGAAGATTGTGGGAGAGGGTAGTCACACTTTTTTTTTGTTTTTTGCAAGGTGATGGGGTTGGGTGGCCTGCCCAGGACCCCATGGCTGGGTTGTTGTTGGGTGTCTGGGATGGGGCTTAGACTTTGGTCCTCCTGGTCCCAGGACCAATGTTTTGTCCTCTGTGCCATTCAGTTGTCTCATGACATTCTTTTAAGGAGGACAAAGTAAAATAAAAGAGAGAATAGAATGGGAGTGGGGACGAAAGGATGGAGGGAAATACAATTAGTGATAGCTACTGTTGGAAGAAAAATATGGAAGCAAAGAAAGCAATGCATCACAGAGAAAGAACTGATACATTCTGAATATAGACTGAAGTACATTTTTTTCTTTTTTTCTCACTTTATTTTTCCTGAGTTTTTTTCTATTTTTGTTGGAGAAGAAGGGATTATGAGACTATTTTAGTAATATATAAATAAAGAAACAAATAAATAAATAAATAAAAAGAAGGTTGAAGTTTAAAAATCCATTTTGTTAATATTAATGTTATAATTAATATTAATGTTATTAGTATTAATTAAAAATAGATATATTTTGGTGTTAAAGAATAACAATGATCATTTTGCTGATATCAAAGAGTGTAACCTAAACTCAATTAATACAAGTTTCATGAAAAAGCTAACAAATGGATAAAATGAATAAGGTAGGACAATGGGGTGAATAAAGTTGAAACAACTTGGAGACAAGAAAGTCTGAGTTGGAATCCTGCCTCAGATACTTGCTGTGCAATCCTAGTCAAGTCACTTCTCCATTTCTCTCTCAGTCTCAGTTTACTCATCTCTAAAATGGGAATAAAAAATAACATCTGCCTCATAGGGTAGTTAAAATATAAATGCTAGTAGCTAAGACAGTACTAAAGTCTAATTAAGACATGCTTTGTTCGATTATCTTACAACATATTTCTTTAGTTGATAAAATGTACAAAATCAAAAGAATCATAGATATTTTTAACATTTAATTTTTTTCCAAAGGAAAACTTACCCTCAATTAGTCATTAGAGAAAAATATGAGAATGTCTTTCAATTCTATATAAAACAAAACATGTTGTAAATATTTTGGTTTATTTTATATATTTGTGTGTGTGTATGTACTCACACATACTGCTTATTATGTACAGCACTGGTCTCATTAATCAATATGCATATTAATCAATTATCATAGATTTCATTAGAAAAAAAACAACCTCAATATAAAAATATATTTATAAATTATGGTTCTACTATAGTATTAATATCTTGTTTATATTATAAAATAAAACAAAATGAAAGTTAAAAATGAGATATTTAAGTAAAACTATTTAATTTTTATTTTATTTCTTAACAATATAAAGTCTTTTGCTATCACTAAAATGTTATTAGCAATAATACTTTTAGAGAAAACAAAATGATTGAATATGTTTCTAAGACTTTTATCACACTGGTCATCACTGCAGAGAAAACAGGTAGTGGTTGGGGTGATGGACTTTAGGTCAATTTATTTATAATCCTGAGCTCAGATTCCACCTTACTTACTAGCTATGTAAACCTAAGCAAATCATTTAGTTTCTCTTTGCCTTAGTTTCTTTATCTGTAAAATGAGACACTGGAATTTAGTGGCTCAAAGGTCTCTTTTAGCTCTAAATCTATGACAATATCTATCTTTTTTACTGTCCTCAGCATGAAATATTTAAAATTTTATAAATTAGTCATGAGGCATTAGGTCAGAATGATGTTCTTATAAGACAATGAGTAATCATCATTTTAGCAATCAAAATAGAAAGCAGTGAGAGCACTCCTTAGTTTAAGAACAGTTTTTCCTTTGTTATTGCCACAAAAGAAAACTTGAGACCAACAGGATATCGTTTTGCTTACAATGTCTAGAGTAGATTTATCTTTAAGTTTTACAGTTGGTACATAATATCCATTGTTGACAATAAGAAACTTATTTGAGAAGGGGGAGGGGATTTTGTTCTAGAGTAAATATAGCAAGAGTCATCTGACAGAATTCCAGAATATATATTTTTAAAAGCCTTCTAAAAGGGTTGGTCTTTACTTCAGGAATGACAAGGACATCAGCTCATTAAGAGTAGTGCAGTGAACCTTCAAACATGGAACTAGACATAGATAGGATAGACACTGAACAATGATTTATTTTTCCTTAGGAAAACTGGGTAGACAAACTGATCCAGTATGTTCATTTTTATTTCTTTTATAACACTCATGGGAGAAAATGTCTAAAATTACCAACTTCTCAGATAATTGTGTTTTGATTCAAAATTCAATTATGGGTATTGGTTTTGGTCCTTCCTTGAAAAATGACTAGTGAGCCTGTGGAGGTAGAATAAAGTCATATTTATTCATTGCATTTATAAACCCATTCCTTAAAATTATAGAGTTGGCAGAATACAATTTTTACAGAATACAATTTTAAATATCTGAACATAAATTCTAATTGTTCATTCAATTTCTGCCTGATTCTAAGAATTCAGAGGAAAATGTAAGAGGTGTTTCAGGAAACTATCTGTTGTTCATATTTGTAATCTATTATTTGTCTTAAACCCATAAGAATCTAAGTGATTGCTCTTCCCTCCTAGGATGTGATACCCAGGAAAGTGATTCATTAAAATAAACACCTACTTCTATAAAAACTCTGCACTGATCTACTGGATGTTTATAACCTATTAAAAGTTGATGGACTTTCCCTCCAGAAAACTGTTACATAGGTTTTTGAATAATTTATATTTGAAGATTCTACTTTATTATAGTCATAATTTTAATTGTATCCTTTTGATATTTGAGTAAAATATAATGGGACCATATTGTCACAGTTTTAGAAAAAGAAGACAGAATGACAACTGAAGAAGGAAAAACAGGTCAGAGGAACTTTCAGTTTAATGATTATAATAAAAACTCAATAGAAATTATAGAAGAAGGAACCTCTGTTATATCCCTGTCCTGTAGTGATTTACCTGGGTAATCACCGTGATGGGCTGCAGATTTCTCATTTGCAAAGTATACATGGGACAAGGTTAGACTGCATGATGCCTAAGCTCCCTTACTCCTCTAAATTAAATGATCCATGTCAATAATGGTTGCCTCTGTCATTCAAACAGAAATCATATTTATTCTGGTAGTGATATGGCAGGTGAAAATGCAAGAGGGGAAAGTAAATAACTGCCAATGCCAGTTGATGCCAACTGGTTTGTGACAAAGCTAGTTTAGTTGGAGGAGACCTCTTGTGAATTAAGTCAATCAACTTTGTGCTGACAATATGACATCTGAAGGGAGGTGGCAGAGAATCATTCATTCATTTATTTGATAAGTATTTAAGAACTTAATGTGTGAGTAGGGCTGCCTGCTCATGATATAGACTTTTTAAAAAAGGTTATTGTGCAAATCAAAAGAGAATGTAGAAAGTACTTCACAAACCAGGAGGTACCACCCAAATGCCCATTAGTGATATTATCCTGTTTCATAGGCTAACATCAAAGTAGATGTCAATACAGAATGAAGTCCAAATTACTTTGTGTTTGATACACATTTTCTCTTTCTTTTTTTCTAGCTTAGCTACAATTCTCAAACTATTCTTTTATGGGTACTGTTGTATCTGAAATCTCCTCCTATATTATTCTCTGAAAGTTTAAAGGATGGTAGATTCCTGCCAAGACTTATCTCTTCTCTAAGCAATTAGTCTATTTCAACTTCATATTTACAGTCATACCTGTTCAAATAATTATATATAAATAACATGTTTATACACATACATATCTATTGATCTATAGCAGGTAGATAGGTTACTGAATACAGATGAGAAAAAACTCATCTTCCTGAAGTCAAATCAGGCCTCAGACACTGACTAGCTGTGTTATCCCAACCAAATCATTTAACCCTGTTTGCCTCAGTTTTCTCATCTATAAAAAGAACTGGAGAAGAAAATGGAAAACTACTTTAGTATCTTTGCCAAGAAAATCCCAAATGGGATCATGAATAGTCAGACACGACTAAAATGACTGAATAGCAACATACATACATATAACATTCACACCTATATCTGTAAAATTGTTATTTTTCACAACTATACCTTCATATATCTTCTATATATATTATATATTATATTATATATTACATTATATATATATATATATATATATCTTATACCTGTCCAAATCATACACACACACAAGTCTGTATATAAATTCTCAGCTATACAGGAAGCAAAAGATTTTTGAACAATCAAAATAGATATTAAAAGCTCGAGTGGCACCTTCTCAGAGTCTATTTACTCCTAGTTGCAATATAATTCTAGTAATTTTGATAAATTTTTGTCACAATTCCAGAATAATTTATAAAGGAAAAAAAGTTGACAACTGGACTGTTATAGGCAAGTACACGGAAAATAATCAGAAATGACAACTGACTATTCAAAGCAAGGAAGACGACAGAAAAAAATAGAAAAAGCAGCCACAAGAATTCAAATACATAAGTTTGGGACAAAACACTCCTCCCCACATTTCAACAGATTCAGAGGACCCTATTATAATATAGAGTATAGTATGGTAATTAACATTTTAAAATCCAGGTCAACGGAAAATAAAACTCCACACATTCAGAAGATAGAAGATCAAACAGTGAGAATCATTGAAAATTACATAATATGGTAAAGATAAGAAAAAAGAATATTAAAGATGAGAGAAGAATGTATACTTTCTAATAGAGACATGATAAAAACTGATGCTACCATTGGGGGGGCATAGCATTAACAGGCACTATTGCATGAATCTCTCAGTCTTTTCTGATCTGATCTAGGGAAATTATGGCAAACAAAGTATAATTCAGAAATGTGAGTAAACATACTACAAATAGGCAAGAAAAAGAAGTAGGGAGAGGGGTTAAGAAAACACAAGTATTGGAGGGAGGATTAACAGCAAACAAAAACTTCAATAATGATGTAACTAGATGGCACAATGGATAGCATTATTTGGCCTAGAGTCAGAAGGATTTAAGTGGGACTCCCTACTCAGATATTTCCTAGAGGGGTGACCCTCTAAACAGAAACAAGTTAAATTTGTTTTCTTTTGCACAATCAAGGATCTAGACACTAAGTTTAATTTTTAAGACAGTCTTTATGAGGGTTAAAATTTATCATGTTTCAAGGATAAATGTATAAGAAATTCACAAAATTATAGAACTTAAGAAATGTATAACATAATGGAAAACTATATCTTTTGGGGTCTTAAAAAAATTAGTTATGCTGAGTTTTGTTTTGTTTTGTTGCAAGGCAATGAGATTAAATGATTTGCCCAAGGTCACATAGCTAGGTAATTATTAAGTACCTGAGACTGGATTTGAACTCAGGTTCTTCTTAGTCTAGGGCTAGTGCTTTACCCACTGAACCACCTAGCTGCTCCTGCTGAGTTCTAAAATATATATTTTTGCTGATAAAAATATAATAGATATACAGCTTTAGAAATGATTTCTATTTTTTTAGGTTTTTGCAAGGCAATGGGGTTAAGTGACTTGCCCAAGGCCACACAGCTAGGAAATTATTAAGTGTTTGAGGCAAGATTTGAACTCAGGTATTCCTGACTCCAGGGTTGGTGCCCTATCCACCGCACCACCTAGCTGCCCATAGAAATAATTTTTATCTTATATGTCACTACAACTTTTCACATAAAAATCTTTGTTATAAATAATCTCTGGAATATTGTTATCAGAGTTTTGACTGCTCAAAGAAACTCCTTCAGTTTCTTACCCAAAGGCAGACAACTTGCTCATCTAGGTTTGCATGTGACAGAGCTATACCTAATTCACTGAATGAGAGATCAAGCATCCAAAAGATTCCAATAGTTCAAATCACTGGACCAAATTAAAGATGACAAAATTTAGTATATATATATATATATATATATATATATATATATATATATATATATACATATATGTATATATATATATACACACATAAATGTAAAGATTTACATTTGAATTTTTAAAATCAACTGCACATGTACATGATAGGGACACTATACCTAGATAATAATACTTCTTCAAAAAAGAACTTGAGTATTCCAATAAGGTAAAACAATAAGTTAGAGCAAGCTGAGATTGAAGTAATTGAATCATAGTAGCTAGTAGTTTTAGGAAGGACATTGACAATTTGGAATAAGTTCAGTGGAAGACAATGTGAATGGGAAAAGAAATATAAATAATGCATTACAAGAAATGGTTAGAGAAATTCTGAGATATTTGGCCTAGACAACAGAAGGTTTAGGAAGGATATGACAGTAGTCTCAACATTTTAGAAGGACCATTATGACAGAAAAACTATACTTGCTTTCTTGGACCTAGAAGGTAGAACTAATATCAATGATAGAAAGTTACAGAAAATCAAGTCTGGGAAATTAATGAAAGTAGAATAGGTTTTCTAGTGATATAAAAAGTCTTTTGTAAATCAAATTGTTAGAATAAGATATGGAATACTTTTGTCAAGGATAAATATATAAAAGTAATACAAGTTTCAACTGAGGGCTGAACTAATGATTTCTAAGATTTCTTCAATATCCAGGATTCTGTGATTCAAGAGATGTTGAATCCCACGTTAATGTATAAGAATGTTAACAGCTACATGGCAGAGTGAATGGAGTATTGGACTTGGAATCAGGAAGACTCATCTTCATGAGTTCAAATTCAGTCTAACTTACTAGCTGTGTGACCCTGGACAACCTGTTTTTGCCTCAGTTTCCTCATCTATAAAATGATCTGGAGAAGGAAATGGCAAAGCACTCCAGCATTTTTGCCAGGAAAACCCCAGAATGGGGATATGAAAATATCAGACACTACTGAAATTACTGAACAAAAAAGGGATATTAGAACTAGAAAGGATCACCTACTTCAATTTCCTAATTTTACAGATCAAACAGTTAAGATACAAAGTGGGGAAAATGGCTTTCCCTAAGATCATATAGCTAGTAATTAGCAAAGTAAGAACATAAACACAAATTTTCTGACTTCAGGAGGCCAATGCTTTTTTCCCTAAATCATCTTTTGTTGTTCAGTTGTTTCAGTCATGTCTAGCTCCTCATGACCTGCTTTGAGGTTCTTTGGCAGATACTAGTGTAGTTTCCCTCTCCAGGCCATTTTACAGATGGGGAAACTGAGACAAATAAGGTGAAGTGACTTGCCCAGGATAAGATAGGCTGGATTTGGACTCAGGTTTTCCTGATTGGGAAAAGAGTAGGTCAAGACTATATATCATCACCTCCTTTATTTAATTTTTATGCCAGCTGGATGAATCAAAAGCTGGAATTAAGATTGCCAGGAAATATACAAACAATCTCAGATATGCAGATGACTGTTCTGGTGGCAGAAAGTGAAGAGGAATTAAAAAATCTTTTAATGAGGGTGGAAGAGAAGAGTGTAAAAGCTGGTTTGAAAGTTAATATTAAAAACAAATCAGTTGTTATGATTTTTTAATCAGTATTTTCATTCTCGTAATATTGGTTTTTATTTTGTGCCAGGACCATTAAGCATCAAGTAAATAAATTCAAGCAGCTATCTGAAAAAAAATAACAACTAAGCTCTTGGCAACTGGTCCCATCACTTCCTAGCAAATGGAGAAGAAATGGAAGCAGTGTCAGATTTTTATACTCTTGGGTTCAAGGATCATGTAGACTGACTGCAACCATGAAATTAAGACACTAGCTCTATTGAAGAAAATCTATGGCAAATCTGGACAATATTCTAAAAAGCAGAGACATCACAGAAACAAGAGGCTGTATAGTCCAAGGCCATGGCTTTTCTAGTAGCTCTGAAAGCTGGAACATAATGTAAACCTGAGTGTTACAGAATCGATGCTTTTGAATTGTGGTACCAGAGAAGACTTTTGAGAATCCCTTGGACAGCAAGGAGAGCAAATCAGTCAATACTTAACAAAATTAATTTATGCTATTCACTGGAAGATTAAATACTGAAGCTGAAGTTTAAATACTTTGGCTACATAATGAGAAAATGGGACTCATACTGGAAAAGACCCTGATATTGGGAAAGATTGAAGGCAAAAAGAGGGAAGGCAAAAGAAAAAGGGAATGACAGAGGAGAAGGTGGATAGCTAGTATCATGGAAACAATGAACATGAACTAGGAAAGACTTCAGGAGTTAGTGGAGGGGAGAAGGGCAGGGTTTATGATCGTACATGGGGTCACAGAGTTAGACATAAATGAACAATAACATCTTCCTGACTCTAGTTCTAGTACTCCATGCCAACCTGCCCTTAAACCATCTCTTAGAAGATTCTAAAGTATTTTATAGATATCAAATAAAGAGAAATAATTCAAAATTTTGAAAATATTTTGGTAAAATTTTTATTTTAGCCTTAAATGTCACATTAGGTTGACTATTACAAAAAATATAAGCAAAGCCAAAGGCAAAGCTTTGATTTGGAGACAGAGTACAGGGAAAAGTATGAACTAAGAATCAGGATAAAGATAAGTGCTGAAAGGAAAATGTTTGAGCTCAAATGCATAAAGTTCTGTGGATCAAGTCTTTAAACAACCTAAGTAACAACTAAGTTCTTCTAGGAGCTACTGGTGTAATACGAAAGGCATGCTTCCATTAATAGAGTATAAAATAATATTCTGTATGTTGAATTATAAAATCTGCTTATTTTAAATCTTTGAATTATCAGGACTCCAGTGTAAATATTAAAAACTACTGTTTCTCAGGGAATCAAATAATAGTATAATTTCTAATAATTCATTGGTTTGAACAGCATATCATTTTCACAGTACTAAATATAGTTCCTTAAAAATAATTAGGCAAACTATTGATTTCAGTTCAGCAGCAAACAATGTGCAATCTAAAGGAAAAACAAAGACAAAAATTAAAGTTTCTATTTTATCCTAAAAAAGATATGCATTGAAGCTTTCTGGATAAGACAACTGCATCATCAGATTTATAATTCAGGAATATCAGTTTTATCAATGGTAGAGCTATATGGAAGTGAAGTTGAGAAGGGGAAAACTGTAGAGGAAGGAAGAACTGGGAGTTTATTGAAGTCTAGGCAATAGATAATGACATCATAAACCAGGGTTTAGATGTCTATTTAAGTGCAGAAAAAAAGATTTGGATGAGAGAAGGTTATACAAGTAGAATCAATAAAACTGGTTAATAGATTGGATTCGATTATAAGGAAGAGAGGAGAGTTTGTGATAAATCTGAGATTAAACCTGGGTAACTGAAAGGATGACAGTGCCCTTCCTTGCCAGTATGAGAAGGAAGTTAATTAAAGGTTGATTTGGGGGATGGGGAAGAAAATGAGTTCTTTGGGGGATAGGTTAAATGTGAGATGCCTGTGAGATGTCCAGCCGATAACTGCTAAGGTGAACCTCAGTAGATATATAGTCACTCAATTTAACTTTCCAGCAAAATTTAAATGCTAACATTGTCTCATAGCTTATAAATTCAATGAGGATTTCACTGGGGAAACCCCCCCCCCCCCGCAGATAATGATTTAAACCGTTTGGGGGCAGAGTTTAAGTTAGATGGAAAGAATCTCCAAATAATACTTTTGCATTTTATATCTAAATGATTTGGAGGGGTAGTAAAAGTACAGTATATAATTGGGGGTGGAGGAAATGGGAATTTATGGAGATGGATTGGCATCAAAATATTGAGGCCATAGTGAAGGGGTAAAATGAAGGAAAACACAATCACAAATTTAAATGTGAAAGTACTAAACATAATGATTTTTTAAAATCCTACATTGTTTTTTACCCTCAAAAGTCTAAAATGTAAAAAGACATATAGAATAGAAAATAGGTTAGTACAAAATTTAGTGTGCATCAGGTGACTTAAAAACAGGATTTGCCATCATATTTTATAGAAAATAATAAAAATTCATAATTAGAGATAAATAAGGAAATTGCATTATACTTAAAGAAATCAAATAATGAACAATTATAAGGTTTAAACATGGATATACTAAATTGCATGCATCTAATTTCCAAAAGGAAATGTCAACATAACTGAAAAAGAAATAGATAGACAGTAATAGTAGGAGACTTTAATGTTCTTCTCCCTGGACAAATTTAATAGAAATCTAGACAAAAATATAGAACCAAATAAACTGTTGGAGAAGCAAACTGAAAGATTTGTGAGTTTTTTCTTTATGAAATAAAAATAATCTATATATTCCTCAGTTTTGCATGTTTTATTAAAAACAGATGATATTCTAGGGCCCAGAAAAATTAAAGAAAAATATTAAAATACAAGAAATCTTTATGGGTTCTCCAGTTCTTCATATTTCTCTTGAGCTTGTCTGAGGAGCTCAATTAATTGTTGTCAGCATGTTGGTGGGAAATGCCAAGATTGGGTTCCCAGTCCCCAATTTCAGAGCTATATAGCTGTTATGTCAGATCAACAGTTCAAAGATATCAGCCTTTCTGACTACAAAAGAAAAGACATTGTTTTGTTCTTCTACCTGTCAGACTTCACCTTCATGGGCCCTCAGAGATTGTTGCATTCAGTGATTGAACTGAAGAATTTAATAAACTCAACTGCTAAGTGATTGGCACTTCAGTGGACTTAGACTTCTGTTTTGTGTTTGGGTCAACAAGGTCAAGAACACAACAGTAGACTAGAAACTGTAAATATTCCATTGCTGTCCGACCCCAAGTACACCATTGCTCAAGATTATGGTGTTTTAAAGGCAGATGAGGGGAGATTTATTCAAGAGTCTCTTCATCAGAGATGGTGAGGGGATCTTTCACCAGATCATCATCAATGGTCTACCTATGAGCTGCTCTGTAGATAAAATACTACAGCTTGTTCAGTCCTTCCAGTTCACAGACAACCATGGCAAAGTGTGCCCAGCTGGCTGTAGGCCTGAGAGTGATACCATGAAGCCTGATGTTCAGGAGAAAAAGGAATACTTCTCCCCGCAGCACTGAGTTTCTCTCTGCATCCACAGATGTACCCCCACCCCCACCCAAGGGGACCTGCAAATTCCCCTCCCTGCTATCTGCAAGTCAAGAACAAATATATTTGATCTTTCCCAAGTTTTCCCAAGCTTTCAACTGGAAGGCTTTTGTAGAGGAAACCCAAACAAAGCTGGGCATGTCTTCTCCTCATGGGGCCTGACTCAATCCTCTGTGTTAACAATGTTTGTACCATAATCAGCCCTTTGGGCTCAAACCCATCTATTAAAGTTGTCCTAAGGGGGGGAAAAAGGAATACTTTATGCACCATAATGTAATAAGATTATCAATTAGTACTGGGAAGACAAGCTAAAGATATAAACCAAAACACAGACCTAATAATGTCATTCTAAATAATGAGTTAGTCAATGAACAAATCATTAAGACAACTGTGTAAAAAAATAATGATGATGAAACAGCAGTTTCCAGAAGAGAAGTGAATTTATGAGAAAATACATTAATATAAAACAAAATTACTGTTGAATGAAGTGAATATGAAAATTTAAACATAAAAAAATTCAACAAATAGACAAATCCAAAATAAAGACTTCAAAAGAAGACATCTTGAAAATAGAAATAACTGGAATAGAAATAAACTGGAAAAAAAAGACGAGAAATGATTTTTTAAATCAAAAAAATTCTTTGAAGAGATTAGAACAATAATTAAGCTTTTAGTAAACTTGATGAAACAATAAGAGGTATAATAATTAAATTCACAAAATAAAAAATGAGCAAGGTAAAATTACAAAAGCGAAAGAAGAAAAATTTAAAATTACCAGCACCTATTTTGTATTTTGAATCCTTCATTTTGCTGGCACAAAGCTATATATCAGCAAAATCAAAGATCTAAAAGAATGAGTCAATTACAAAGATATAAAATATTCAAAATAATAGAATAACAAAGACAGTAAACAATCCAATTTCAGAAAACTAAGTTGAAATAGCTTGAAAGGAACAATCAGAGGAGGAAAAAATAGTTCGAATGGATTTACAGGCAAATTTCATAAGACTTTTAGAGAACAATGAATAGTCTATATTATACTAATAAGTCTCAAAAATAGAAAAATAAAATATTACAACTAACTTTCTTAATGATATATAGTCTTGATATCTTAACCAGGCAATGACAAAGCACATAAAGAAAATTACTGACAATATCATTAATGAAATTCACTTTAACTTTTTAAATAATAACATAAAAGTTATATCAATATAGCCCCAAATTTACTCACTATGATCACAATGTATATAAAATTATACCTTAGGATAGAAAGATAGAAGAATAATTCAATATCAGAAAAAAACAAATATAACTAATTATACTAAAAACAAAACTGGCCAAAAATCAACTATGTCAATAGATGCAGAAAACTTTTTATAAAGTACACTATTATTTATGCTTACAAATATTATGGAAATGTATAACCTGTATCAGATTGTGTGTTGCCATGGTGGGGGAAGGGAAGGGGGAAAATGTAGAACTTAAAAGGATGTCTGTTCAAACTATTTTTGCATAATTGGAAAATAAATTAAAAAATAACCATAAAGGCAGAAAAATGATCTTTTGAAGTATGATAAAAACTAGATAGATAGCTTTTAATTCTATCATGTGATCTATCATTATATGGAATAGGAAAATATTTAAACATTTCCCAATAAATGATGATGATTGTCTTTCATTCTGGAAGAAGACTATGACATCAGGGGGAGGTAATATCATGACATAGTGCATGAATTGAATTTGAATGGGGGATGGGAGGGTTGTACTAAGGCACCAGCCTTACTTTCTCCTCCAGAGTCATCTGAGTTCAGTGGCTAGATATGAATCAGGACTGGAGATGGTCCTGGATTCATGGCAATCAAGGTGAAGTGACTTGTCCATGGTCACTTAGCAACAAGTATCTGAAACTGGATTTGAATTTCAATCTTTCTGACTCCAATGCCAGCATTGTATCCATTGCACCACAATATGGGAATAATATAAGGATTCCCCCCCCCCTTTACCTGCTATTATTTGACAAAGTTTTGGGAATGCTAGCAAAAGCATTTAAGAGAAAGAAATTAATGCTTTAGACAGAGGAAATAAAGCTATACCTCTTTGCTGATGACATGTTTTACTTGGAGTACAGAGGCCACAGAAAATCAGACAAAAGTCCAATTATGATTAATAGCTTCAATAAAGGAACAGGATACAAAACAGAAAAATAACAATTTTTCTACATGGCAATAAAAAAATTCATGATGAAATAATATAAAGGGAAGGCCCACTCAAAATAGCTCTTAATTTATAAAATATCTTAGATTCAATCTACAGAGTCAAACTTAAAAGTAGAATAAATACATTTATAAAATATTCTTCAAAGTAATGAAGAACCAGGGCAGCTAGGTGGTGCAATGGATAGAGCACTGGCCCTGGAGTCAGGAGTACCTGAATTCAAATCTGATCTCAAACATTTAATAACTGCCTGGCTGTGTGACCTTGGGCACAGTTAAATTGATCTGACAAAGTATGAAACATAACAAACTGCAATTTAACTTCATTGCCTTAAATAAATAAAAGTAAAAAAAAGGAAATGAAGAACTACTTAAGTCACTAGAGGAAATAGAAAAGAAAAATTTCCAGACTTACAACAAAGCAGGAATAATCAAAAATATTTAGTGTTGATTAAAAACATAAAAGATGATTGATTATGTAAGTAAAAAACAACTAAAGTTAATAACCCAGTCTTCAGTAAACCTGAGAGCATTAGTTGACATAAATCGACTATAAAAGGTGAGGAAAAACATAAAACAGTAGACAATCTGGAAACTTACATAATCATGGCTAAGGGGATAATTTTTTTTTTAAGATTGTTGTCTAGGGGCAGCCAGGTAGTGCAGTGAGTAGACACTAGCCCTGGAATCAGGAGGACCCGAGTTCAAATTCAGCCTCAGACACTTAATAATTATCTAATTGTGACCTTGGGCAAGTCACTGAACTCCATTTGCCTTGTAAAAAAAAACCAAACAAAAAGGATTGTTGTCTAAAAATTACCCTCCCCCTATTCTCTTCCTCCTCACTCCAGTCTTTAATGAAGACTTGGCCCTTTTCCTTCTCAAGATCAACCACTCCACAGGTAGCCTAGATTTTCTCTTTGCCTCTCTTCACCAGATTAACCTGATAATCTTCCTCCCTAATCTTCAATGTCTCCCTATTTACTGGCTCCTACTACATAGTTTGAGCTATTCTAAAAAATCCCTCACTTGAAACTGCCATCACTTCAAGCAATCAGTATAAATCTCCTTGTCTTTAGCAGTCATGCTCCTCTAAAAAGCTTTTAACACCTGAGGACTCCACTTCGTAGTCTCTCAGGCCTCAGCTCTTTGCATTTTTAATAAATTTATCACCCAATTTAAATCTCACTCCAAGGAGGCTAGGTGGTGCAGTGGATAAAGCACCGGCCCTGGAGTCAGGAAGGAGTACCTGGGTTCAAATCCTCAGACACTTAATAATTACCTAGCTGTGTGGCCTTGGGCAAGCCACTTAACCCCATTTGCCTTGAAAAAAAAACTAAAAAAATAAATCTCACTTCAAACTTATCACTGGTTTCTTAATTGACAAACCTGATCAGCTTTTCTCAATTCTAATCCATCTAGAACTGCAGTCAAACAGCTGGTTGACTGGTTTACCACTCAACTCTACTAATGGGAAATCTCCAAATTTTCTTTTGACTCATGTAATCGGCCATGATTTTTTTATTTTTCCCAGCTCTAATACCCCCCCCCTTTTTGTTCTATCTTCTACTTTTGCTCTTAAGGTTTGTCTATCTTAAGATACCACTTCCTCCCCTGTGGATATGAGTCTCATCCTCAGCTGCCATGTACCCCAAATATATTGAGTGATAGAGTGAACACTTTACAAAGAAATCTGGGGATTATCTTTCATTAAAACATTATAATAGTTGGAACATCACAATTATAATTTATTGTATCCAGTCCACATTTTCTGTGGATGTAATTCAATTTATAGTCACTTTTAGGTACAAATAACTCCAGAGGGTGATAAATATCAGATCAGGCAATTCAGTATAATTTGTAGATGTCTGCTTTTATAGACTCAGCTTTACTTTATGTGTAGAACTTATTATAAGCTTAGTGGGGTTGTCATATTACAGAGATGAAGCAAAGATGAACCAAGAAGTATAATTAGAAACATTTAAATATAAGAATAAACTATATTCACAAGTATATGTTTAGGGTTGAGAACCTTGTTCTGACTTGGAACACATCTGACACTCCCTCTCTGTTTAGAACTAGGTCTTACCTGATCATGATTCTACAGGAAATTTCCTCCTCAAATCTCTATCCATCCTGACCTTAATTAATATCCATGTAACTGCTTAGCCATGAGACTTCAAAACATCTTCAAGATACCTTTGATGACCCAGTTGTTAAGTTTCTGAAGTCACTACTGATCACATTAGAGTCTCACTGTATATAATATAGTGAACGAACTCAAAACTTTTTGGCATTGTTTTAATTAAAAATTTGACTATATGAAATGACAACAATAGAGCTAACTATAATGGGAGAGATAACATAGTATGCCACATTGATGAAAAGATTGTAATTAAATTTAATTAATTTTAACTACTTCAAATGCAAAAATGCCCAAATGATTAAGAAGATAAGGTACAGACACTTAACCCCATTGCCTTAAATAAATAAAAAAAATTTAGAAAAAATGATAAGGTATGCCCAAAAGCAATAACCTAATATTACTAAATAATTTCAATTTATGAAATGTAAACATTATTAAACCCCAAAACATACAGTCTTAATTAATGGAAATGTTATCTTTTTTTTTAAATGAGAGTCATTTGAGTTTTTTAAAAAATAACTTTGCAGTTCAACTCACCCAGGGTGCTGAAGGTACAATAAGGGTCAAAATAAGCAAGTCATTGCAGCATTGCTCCAAAGACTGATTACATCTCTTCATCTGATTTATCAGCCTACAATACACCACAGTGGGAAGAATTTGTAGGGATTGTTTGTGGCACCCCTGTCCTGGGGCTAGAATGAAGTTCAGTGTTTGCATCATGCCATGCAGGTGTCTATACAACTGGCTAAGTTTTGTTTCAAGGGCACTCTGAAATAAAAGGTTAGAAAAAGATATGGTAAACATCTGAAAATAAAAGAAAGTTAATTATGCTAGGTGAAAGGCCACAGAGTTCTATTTAAGCACCTGCAAAAGTCAGGAAAAGTATGCCAATATTTATAAAACAATCTCTTGGGAAATTACGGGAGATGTCAAATTTTAAGGCTTTCTACCCTTCCTTTTCTTTTTTTGGTTCCAACCATCTGTGAATAATATGTGCTGAGGAGGTACGATCTGACAAAGTATGAAACACAACAAACTGCAAGACTTTTAGCCTTTTATAACAAAATATTTTCTTAAAAGATCAAAGCCACAAGGAAGACTAGTCTGATTGTTAGATTTTTGTAAAGAATAGCCCAGAGGAAAAATAAAAGAGAGCGGGAGGGGCAGAGAAAAGAAACAAAAAAAGAAGAAAAACTTCCAACTTCTAAACAACCAGAACATCAACAAAACATAAACAGGATCATGTTTATCTTATACCTACCACAGAACTTCCTTGTGTTCATTTCCTGTGTAAACCTTGGCCAGCTGGACACAGAGTTGGTTGGTCAGCATGCTTTACTCATAAGAGATTATTTTCAAGACTTAGGACTCATTTTGAAGCAGAATTCATGAAGAAACACTTAAATGTGCAAAAATGAAATCATAATAACCGTGACACAAAAAAAATTTGAAAAAAGTTACTGCAGAGAAAAGCTGCCTGTCCTAGACTTCTTCCCCCCCAGTTTGAACTGGCAGATTAGATACCCCCCAGGACAGCTCTGAGATTTGGGGGTACTCAGCAGGTCTTCATACAAAAAGCTATTTTGCATGAGACTTTACTGCAGCATTGACTTTTAACTGTCCTTCAGGGGATACAATTAGCTGAAACCAAAAACAATTAAATGGAATCATAAGAACAGTAGCTACAAAAATATTTCCTCCATAAAACAGAGGCACATATTCCCACAAATAAACACCATGGTTATGGGAAGAGCATATTAAAAGCCATGGTCAAGGTGATAATTGACCAAAAATGAAGGACCCAAATGGCCTTTCTCTTCCTATGGCATCTTTACTCTGTTCCCCCCTCCCCCAACCCCCAATTCAGCATCTCTGCTGAGCAGTCACTGCTGGGTGAACCCTACTAGGGTAAGTAGCTCCTCTCCAAAGACACCTGGGAGCTGGAGGGTGAGAAAGAAATCTCTTTTCCCAAGAGGCAAAGAGCCCTCTCAATAAACTAATATATCTTTGATAGTTTCTTCTCCTTTGCCAGAATTCAGACTCCAGAATTGCCTCCAGCCTTGACTCGCTCTCTTGAGCAGGTAGGTGTCTTGTTTTTTAAAGGCCACCAAGGGCACAGCTGTTTCTTTTTGGTCAAACAATTACTATTTGCCCTATAATTTCATTAAGTTCAATTAAGAAATTTTTCTATTCTTCTTAACAGAGGGAAAGCCTTTCTTTATACTTTGTTTAAGAGCCCAACACTCATTTGTCACCTAATTTACATTCTATAATTTTATCAATTCTTCCCTCCCTCCTTCCCTCTCTCCCCCTTCTTTCCCTCTTTCCTTCCTTCCTTCCTTCCTTCCTTCCTTCCTTCCTTCCTTCCTTCCTTCCTTCCTTTCTTCCTTCCTTCCTCTCTTACATGTTGCAATTTCATTGCTGAATGGGAAAAAATAAATTGATCAAGAATCCCTTGAATAGTCCTTGCTACCCACTAAAAAAATTAAATCAAATACCAAAGAGGGCAGAGGAAATAAACCTTAGTGCATTTAAAGAACTTTGTCCCTTAAAAGAGAAGCATTGTTCTATTTAAAGCCTATAATATAATTGCCTGATTTGGCATTTATCTCATCCAACTCATACCAAGCCCGCCTCTTCAATATCTCCAACAAGAAATCATCAATGATTTATTTGGAGACCCATTATATACCAAGGCAAACCAGTGTACCATTAGAAATATTTCCCTTTCTTCAAACCAAATCAGACTCTCCACAACTTTCACCCATTGTTCCTATTTCTATCTTCTGGAGCCTGGAAAAACAAGTCTAGGTTTTGCTTTTTGCTTCTGTTTTCTGTATGAAAGGCCTTCAAATTCTTGAAAATGGTCATAAGGTCACAGCAAAATCTTCAATCTTCACATTGTACCATATGGTCCAAAAGATAGCAAGAGCCTAAACAGAGTAGAGTAGAAGATAGCAAAAGTTCCTGGATCCCAGAGACTGGATTCCTAGAACTCTCTCTACCTCATTTTCTGCCATCTCTTAAGAGTAAGAGACAGCTATCTTTGCATCTCTGGGCTTAGGAGAGAGTCAGTCTCTGGGATACTGGGCAATGTATAGATGCCCTCCAGGGTGTAAGCCAGCTTTCAATCTCTAGTCTCTGATCCCTGTGTGTCCAGCTCTCTTTGGAGCTCTGACCCCCTCTCAAAAAAAAAAAAAAGTCAGATGCACAACTAACCTCCTTTTGAACAGTTTCAGCACAAAGGGTGGCCCTGACTTACAAGTTACAATATATCCCCAATCATCTTCAATGAGTCCACAAGAGATCAACCACATACTCCATAGGGACATGTAATAAATGTCCCAAACAAAGGCTGTAACCTAATCAAATAAGACTTCTAGGCAGTGCGATGGCTAAAGGGCTGAATTTGGAGTCAGGAAGATACCAAGTTCTGTCTCAAATATTTACTAGTCATGTGCCCTGGTCAAGTCACTTAAACTCTCATCAGAAAGATGAGAATAATCATACCACCTATCCCCCCGGGTTGTCATGATGATTCGATGAAATAACATACAAAAACTGTATAAAATTATTTATAAATATTAGCTATAATAATAATAATAAATTAGTATTAGTAATAATGTTCATATTATTACTACTACTAATGATGACGATGATGGTGGTGATGATAATTATGATAAAAAAGTCCCTCTACACTGGATAGAAATTATTAACTAGATTTCATGAACCTAGGCTTAATATTAATTTTATTTGCCATCGATGAACCTTGGACAAATAACTTCACTTCTCTGGACCCCAGTTTACTGACATATAAAATGAAGAGGCTAAATTAGATGGTCTTTAGGTTTCCTTGAAGCTTTAAATTCTATGATTTAGCAAACAAGTTGGGGTTAAAATTATAGATAGGCAAATCACCAAAGTGAAAAGGATAACAAGAGAATAGGAAAAAAATAGTTATATAGAGAGACAGCATTGAAGAAATAGTCTTAAGAAAAACACACAATTTAAAAAAAAACAAGTTAAGAAGACTGAAGAAGAGTCAGACAATGAAAACTAGGAAAGTCATAGGTAAAGGAAGGAAGGAGCTTGAAGGAGAGGGAAAGAAGGAAGGAGGGAAGGAAGGAGGGAAGGAAGGAAGGAAGGAAGGAAGGAAGGAAGGAAGGAAGGAAGGAAGGAAGGAAGGAAGGAAGGAAGGAAGGTTGGGAGGGAGGGAGGGAGGGAAGAAGGAAGGAAGGAGGAAGGAGGAAGGAAGGGAGGGAAGGGGAGGAAGGAAGGGAGGGAAGGGAAGGAAGGAAGGAGGGGAGGAGAGAGAGGGAGAGAGGGAACAATTTATTAAACACTTGTTTTGTTGCTGAGGAAAATGTGGCTGAAATTTCAGGGATAAAAAGATTTATTTAAGTATTGCTATGATTAGCATAAGCTAAGGGGAAAGAAAGATTAAAGGGCAGGAAACCATTGATTCCTAAGCAACCTAAACAACCTAATCCATGAGAGGTTGAGCAGTAAGGAAGATCATGGGAGCGATAAAGTCCGTGGGGAACCAGGCTCCCCAAGAATGGGCTAGCTTCAAGGAACACAAAAGACAAACAAGTCAACTCAAGACTGGGTGAGCTTTTAAGGAGAATGTAGGGAGAAAGTGGGTAGAGAATGGGTAGCACAAGGAATAGTGGATGAGGTAATGAGAGCTATGCTGATAGGGGCTGTAACTCAAAGACTTAATACTTCCAGGCTAGGACAGGGACCATTCTTTTGTTAATTAGGAGGGCCAAGGTACTCTAACCTCTTGTTAATATCTTGAACAATGGGATGGGGAATAGGTGAAGCTACTTGGTGAGCACAGTGGATACAGATGAATATATATGAAACATTTCTCAGTCTAATATTTTTCCTACTAGGACACTTCAGTGGTGCAGTGGATAGAGCACTGGTCTTGGACACAGGAGCAAGGGAGTTTGAATATCAGATATTTGACACTTACTAGCTGTGTGACCTTGGGCAAGTCACTTAATTCTTGCCTCGAATCCAGGGTCATCTCCAGCACCCCCTCATTCAAATCCAAATTCTGTGCTTGTTATGACATCACCTTCCTGATATGATGGTCTTCTTCGTGAAGGAAGGACAAACATCATCATTTTTGCTGGGAATTGTGCTAAGAACTGGGGACACAAGCACATACAAATAGGAAAATAGTCCTCAAGGAATTATATTGCAATGGGATAGATGTGAGAAATGGCCTCTTGTGAAATTTCCTCATGAAAACCTTCTTCATATAGTTTCTGGGTTTGCCTCGGGAGGTAGATTCCCAAATATTTAATGTTGTCTACAGTTATTTTAAATGGAATATCTCTTTTTGTCTCTTGCTCTTGAACTTTGTTGTACATTTATATAGAAAGAAAACAGCTTATACACAGATGATGAGAATGATCTTCAAGTGAAGCTTCCTCAGAATACCTCGTATCATTGTGGGTCACTGAAAAAGTACAAAGGAAAAAAAAACACTGTCTAGTTTCCATAGCACTTGTGATTCTTGGAAGCTGATTGGACATCTCCAAATTTGATCAGAGGAAATGTATAATGAGATTTTGGATAATGATATGTATAAGCATATAATGAGATTTTGTAGAACATCACTTTTAATGGGGTACAGATTAAGCTATGAATAATTATGTTTATAAGGATTGAAAACTAACTTTCCTATAGGATAGAGATTAGTTATTAATAATTAGGATAATGAGGATTGAATTTGCTTTTCACTGGTTGGGTAGAATTAGTAAAAATGATTGTGAACTAGTTTTAGTAGCCAATGGTGGGACAAAACAGAATTTAGAGGTAGGATTATTATTACTATAAAAGTGACCTGCAAATTTTTATTTTTGGATATTCCCTGGCTAATGTTACTTTAACAATGGGGGCTGGATCCCTCTTCTCATTAAAATAAAGACTTTTCCTGCAAATAGGGAAGAATTGGTAGAGGAGTGGTAAGAAAGTTGTTTAGTAATAGAAATTTGGTTAGTGTTTGGAAAAATGAATTGGGTGAAATAAAGGAGCAAGTAGCTGAAAAGCAGATGTTGAGACAATCTAAAGTTGCCCTCAGACCTAGACTATGAACTCTTTATTCCTGTAAGCAACTATCTCACAAAATAGGCAATATTAATAGGACAATATTAAGTCCAAAGGAAGTCAGCAACAGCACTGGAAGAAGAATGAATCACAAAATGGAAACTCTGGATAAAACTGATGGCAAAGGGAAGTGGGTTTTGTAGAGGTGGTCCTAAGAACTGAGGGAAACTCCAGCAAGTCCCCAGTAGAAGAGAGATGATTTTGAAATCCAGAAAGGAGTCTGAAATAGGGGTAGGAGGAGATGTATTCAGGAGAGAAATGAGGAATGGGGGGAAAATCAGCAGGGGAGAGGGAGAGAGAGAGAGAGAGAGAGAGAGAGAGAGAGAGAGAGAGAGAGAGAGAGAGAGAGAGAGAACATAAGATTAAGACTTGGGGGATTCCTCTAATTAATGAATAGGAAAAGGATAAATGGAACAAAGGAACTGAGAAGGCAGTGGTGACTGTGGCCTCTTATTATTTACTCAATATGCACATAGAGGGGTATCAAATAGTTTGGCAGGTAATCTGGCATTTAAGTGAAGAGTTGTCAAAAAGTTCAGCAATTAGATAAACTGAAACGCCTGACCTTGATGAAGGAAGTTATGGACATAGGAAACATTGTAATTAGAAACAAATTTTATAATCTTTTACACTTTTACATTTTTTCTAGTAAGATTAAGTTAGCTGTGCCTGTAATGTAAATTGACTCCTATTGTCCCATTGCTAAATGCAAATTAGTAACCTCTCCTGTTTCCACACCACCACCACCACCATCACCCTCCAACTTCCAGCCTTTTACCTGGTTTGAGATCAAGAGAGGGGAAAGGATTTCTCCTTTACCCAGTCTCCTGACCCTTCTAAACCCAGAGACAATATTATAAAGTCTAGCCTGGACCCCAGCACCCAAACTTTCTCTAGTCTCAGTCCAGTCAGTTCTCCTGGCTGTCTCTCTTAATTAGTATGATTAAAAAATAAAAAATATAAATATATATGTATGTATATTTAAAAATATTTTGTAAATCAGAGATCTCTGTGTAGTTTTCAGTGAGTGTTTTCACTTTTTTCCACTGGCCTGGAGGGCTTGAGAAGAGATCTCTATACTTGAGATTTAATAGCCAGAGCCCTTAAAATCTCACCCACTACACCACTGAATCAATGTGTAATCTTTTTTTTCCAAAAAGAATTGTGTCCCTGTAATTGTGACTGTGTAATTCAGATCTGAAATGATTCCTGATTTTTAGACTGAGTTCATTTATATCCCAGTCAAAATGAAATGAAAGTTCTGAAATATTTACTCCTTTTATTTAGGTTTTGGATTTAATTGTTTAAAAAAGACTAATTTAAATTTAAGTAATCAATAACTGAGTTTTGAGTTCCCGTATATGTGTGCTTGTGTGTAATTTAGAAGCTGTATGATGACTATCTTTGTGAAATATTCTCATCTGTGAGCTAATTTGTTTTAACATTAATCTAATCCTGATAAAAATTGTATTACTGATAGCAAACAGAATGAATTGGCAGTTTCTTCTAGTGATTTAGTCCTTTGATAGTAGATTGCAAAGGGTTGTTATATGAATTGTAGAAGTTTAGAGAATATTTTGTCAGCAATTTCACTAGGTCTTTTTGTTTGTGAAAGAAGAAAGTTTGTGAAAACTTTTGGCTTCCACCACGTGTTTATAAAAAGGAATATACATATAAATATGCATATATGACTAGAATGATTTACTTAACATTTGTTATTTGAAAATAAGATAAAGACTGACAAATTGCTTTCTGTGGGGGTGGGGGAGGGAAGTAAGATTGGGGGAAAAATTGTAAAATTCTAAATAAATAAAATCTTTATTTAAAAAAGGAAAAAAAGATTATCAGCATCAGTAATTATATCAGGATAATGCCTAATGATCTGTTTTTTAATTGTTTTAAAGGAGAGATTCATACTTCAGCTAGAGGTTTGTTTGTTTTTTTCATTCTAAATATGGCTAAAATTAAAATAGAACATTTTATTGAAAACTACTTATTGGACATGTTCTAAAATGATTATCCAGGGTATTTGTTTATATAATTCTTGAGTTTTTGGTTACAATTCAGTGTGGCAACCATTAATGAATCTGTTTTATATTGGAATTCATATTCTTATGAAAAGAATTCTGATACTAGCTTAGGATCATAAAGTATAATTCTTGTTCTTTATAGACCTCCTAGTTTTTCTACTTACTGGGCCTCTGTTAAATGACCCTCTCTGGTTTTGTTTGCTCAATCTTTTTCTGAGGTTTGTTTCTCTAGGTTCCTAGTCTCTCTCTCTCTCTCTCTCTCTCTCTCTCTCTCTCTCTCTCTCTCTCTCTCTCTCTCTCTCTCTCTCTCCTAGCCTTTTGTTATTCCCCTGCCCTCAAGCAGCTTACCAACTACTTGTTGCTTCTCCAGGAGGAGAAAAGATTTTAATCTGTAACTTTGCAGGCCTGTATAATAAATCCTGAACTGTTTTAAAATCCCAGGGCTGTATGTGAATTCTTTTACTTTCAAGACCTCTCAATTGGCAACATCACTCCCCAGCAACCTGAGTCTTAAAAAGGGAAATTCCCCCAAAAGTGGAAGGAAAGCTTCTTGAAGCCAAGGATTAATGTTCATTTTGTCTTCATTTGCCAAATAATGAGCCAAATGCTTTGCACAAAGCATGTACTTAATAAAGATTTGCTGATTTAGAGGGAATCCTCCCTTACAGGGGAGGATGTTTTCAATTGGGTATTGAGGGAGTTAAATGAGGAAAAAAGATCTCAAATGAACTGGTTCTGTGATATAGAAAGGAAGAAGGTCTTGGTTTCTTTTTCTTCTTTTGTTTTGTTTGGTACTAGCTATTTCTTGCTGTTTCTCATAATTGGGATGGATGAGAAGAGTATATAAATAGGGAGGAAGGGATAGTAGGTATCCCATGAACCTACTCTTCTGTGATTGAGAGAGAGACAGAGAGAGACAGACAGACAGAGAGACAGAGACAGAGACAGAGAGAGAGAGAGAGAGAGAGAGAGAGAGAGAGAGAGAGAGAAATGAGATTTTGATGTAGAACAGAAATAGGCAGATATAGGAAGGAGATGAAGAATGATAATATTAAGAAAGGAAAACAAATTTCTTGATCTTCAAGAGAGGTTAAAAGGAGAAATAAATAAAAGAAATGGAATAATACAGTGCCCATTATCTGGGTAATTGCTAAACAAATTATATTTGTGAATAATAATGGATTGTTATTACTATGCTCTAAGAAATGAGAATCCTAAGAAATATAAACAGATAGAGTGAACAAAACCAGACCAAATTATACAAGGACAACATCATTGTAAAGAAAACAACTTTAAAATATTTAAGATTCTGATCAAAACAAGGACCAACTCTTTCTCCATGGGACCTAGGATGGAATAGGCTCAAGATAAAGAGAACTACATTTTTTGCACATAGCTGTTGTATGGTTTTGCTTTGCTTGATTAGACTTATGTCTTACAAAGGTCCCTGCTTTTCATTGATGAGGGAATGATTAGCAGAGGGGAAAAAAGGAATTAGGAACAGTGCTGCAAATAAAATTTGCAAGTACTATGAAATTGTGATTCCCCATTTCATATATCCTCTTTTTGTATTTTGCTATGTATAAAGAAATGCTCAAGTCATGTGAGGTTTGGGAAGTGTTTAAATTCAAAATAAAAAAAAATAACCTTTTCATCATACCCTCTCTCCCTAGGTCTCACCTCTCTTAAATCTGTTCTTCACACTCATTGAAACTTCTGATTCCTCCACTCCTCACTATTTGTCAGACATTGAACTTGTTCTGATTTCATTTTCTTCCCTTCTCATTGTTGACTCTACAATTAACCAGTGCTACACACAATGCTACAATGACAACCACACTGTCATTAACCCTTAAAGCCCTTGCTCTCTTGTCCTATCACCATTCATGTCTTAGCAAATTCCAAAACAAGATTCTGCCTGCCAACCTTATATATTTCTACTACTCATAGAAGGCTGAATGGAGTGGGAGAAAGTTATACAACTGTATTGACTGAGACCACTTCAAATCTGTGTTATCTCTCATTTCACCTTCAGACAGGCAATTCTTTCACTCCTCCTTAATTTAATGTTTAGCCCACTCCCCATAGCAGATATTCCAAATCTTCAGTTCTTCCCTCAAACCTTCTATATTGTCTCCTTGTCCTCCTACGTTCATAACTCTTACTTTATTGAGAATACTGAGATCATTTGCCATGAGCTCACTTTTCTCCTTTTCTTGTCATCTCAAAACCCCTTTGGAATCACCCATTCTCTCACCTCTTTTCTTCAGTCTCTGACATTGAGGTAACCCTTCTCCATGTCAAAGTCAGCTATTCTATATGTGCCTTCTCCTTTCTTCTCCTCCAGCAGATTGTAGCCTCTGCTTTCTTTGCTGATGCTGATTCCTTATTCCCATTCCCTTCAACCAATCCACCCCAAACTTCCAAATTAACATCAACCTCCCTCCCCCTTCCACTATGTCTTGTGGAATGTCTATTCCATAGTCAAAAATATTGCCTTCATATGAAATCTTAATCCTCACCTATTCCTTCCATCTTCTAGTTATTACTGAAATCTGTCTTTCCCCAATGGCACAGACTCTGTAGCTACTCTTTCCAGTACTGGTTGTACCTTCACTCATTCTCCTAGGCTTACCATTTTTCTCTCCTCCCCAACTCCTGGCCTCATACTAGGAAACTTCAACATACATAGACATTCAACATAAATACCCTCTTCTTTCATCTTCTTCTTCTCACACAGATAATTTCTGTCACTATCACCTTCTCCAGTCCTGTCTCCCATGATGAACTGGCCTTACTCTTTACCAAGGCTAACCTCTATAACTGTTCAAGTGATAACAATCCATCCCATCTCCTCCAAAATATTATCCAATATCCTAAACCTGCTCTCTCACTTATCTTCTATCTATCCTTATCTACTCCAGCTTTCTTACTGCCTATAAATATTCCCATGTCTCTCTCATCTTCAAAAAACTCTCACTTGATCTTTCCATTCCTTCTATCATCCTCTAATTCTTCTGCCCTTTGTGGTAAAATTTGAAAAGGCCACCTACCTCCATTTTCTCTCTCACTTTTTTTAACCCCCTACAAGTGAGCTTCTGTTCTCATAATTCTACTGCAAATACTCTCTTCAAAATTACTAATACTCTCTTATTTTCCAAATTCAACGACATTTTCTTAATTCTCATTCTTCTCAAACATCCTTCTTGAGAATTTTACGTTATGGATCACTCTCTATTCCAGATTAGGTTTTTGGATCACTACTCTTTCCTAGTTCTCCTTCTTCATCTCTAACTGCTCCTTTTCAGATCCTTCCAGATCTTGCCCTCTAACTATATATCCTACAGGATTTGTTCTCTGGCCCTCCTCTCTTCTCCCTATTTACCACATCACTTGGTGATCTCACCAACTCCCATATAAAATCATCATCTCTATTCTGATGATTCTTAAATCTTCCTACTTGGTCTAATATCTCTTCTAACTTCCAATCTTGCATATCCAGTTTCTTTCAGACATCTCCAACTGGATCTCAGATAGACATCTTAAATTGAACATGTTCAAAGTGGTACTAATTATCTTTTTTCCCCTTAACTGTCTCTCATCTCCTACCTTCTCCTGCTATAATAGAAGGCAGCATCATTCTTCCAATCCCTCAGGCTCACAGCCTAGATGTTAACCTTGATTTTTCAATGTTTTTCAACCCCTATATCCAATCTGTTGTCAAGGTCTATTGATTTCATCTTTGCACACCTTTTTCTCCTCTGATACTGCCACCACTCTGGAGCAGGCTTTCATTACTTCATTCTAGAAGTATTACAATAGTCTCTTGGTAAGTCTACCTACTTCAACTATTTTCCCACTCTAATCCATCCTTTGGTCAGCTACCTAAGATATTTCCTTAAAGCTTAGGTTCAACCATATGCCACTCAGTCAATAAACCCCAATGACTCCCTATTGCCTCAAGGATCAAATACAAAATGCTCTGTTTGGTATTTCCTGCTTTCTACATTTCAGACATCTTACACATTCATTACTCTCCCACATATGCTCTGATCCAGTGACATTAGCCCTCCTGAATGTTCAAAAGAATCCCACATCTCTCAATTCCGGGTATTTTTTCTGACAATCTTCCATAATTAGAGTGCTCTTCTGCTTCATCTCTGCCTTCTAGATTCCCTGGATTTCTTTAATTCCCAACTAAAATGCCTTCTTCTACAGGAAGTCTTTTCCTAACCCACTTAATTTGAATGCTTTACCTCTGTTAATTATTTCCTATTTGTCCTGCATGTAGTTTGTTCATGCATGTTTGTTTGCTTGTTGCCTCCCTAAATAGATTATGAGCTTCTGAAGGAGAGGGACTATCTTTTGCCTCTTTTCTAACCCCAGGTCTTAGCACAGGTTCTGATATATAGTATACACTTAATAAATGTTAATTGACTAAATAATTGATTGATGCTGGACTAATACTCAGAAGTGAAATTAGTGCAGGATACATAGATAAGAGTGTCTTCCACAGAAAGACTGAATCCTTAGAAGCTGATGAGATCATTAAACATGCTATTATAGGAGAAGAAGGACCAAGAGACAGTTTTGGTAGAGACCTATATTTAACAGCCATAAAGGGAATCATGGAATTCCACTATCTTTAAAGATGTGAATTTGAGAGTCATCCAAAGCAATCACAAAGGAGAGGATCAAGGTATGAACAGGTACATCACAAACAAGGAATTATGTAGGAGATAGAGTTTGAATAGTACCAGGAAAGCAACGTAAATAGAAAGAAAAGTTGGGCTGGTCCCATGGTGAGAAAGAGAGAGAAATGATGACCAGTTCATATGTTCCATTGATATCCTCAGAATTGCAAGAGAAGTCAAGGAAAGGCCATAGTATGTGACTCTTCTTTCACAATCTTAAGGGAGCACTTGAAAAAGAGATTTAGTATGACCAGAAGGAAAGCCAATATCAATGCAGCTGCATATGCTTTATGGTAATATATTATTTTTGGACTTCCATTCATCTACAACCATCCATTTTCTGTTGTGTGCAAAACATGCAAGAGAATTAGAGTCAAAGTGCTCAAACAAATAGGTTCATCATATTTTTTTTAAATCTCTATAAAGAGATCATCTTTAGAGACCTAAAGTTTTTTTTCTAGACTTTTGCTATTTAATTTCCCTTTTAAAATTTCTTGAAAATTGAATTTTTCTCCTAATCTTGGTATGTAAATCTTTTACATTTGAAATTTAATTGGGGGCAGCTAGGTAGCACAGTGGATAAAGCACTGGTCCTGGAGTCAAGAGGACCTGAGTTCAAATCTGATCTTGGATACTTAATAATTACCTAGCTGTGTGACCTTCAGCAAGTAACTTAACCCCATTACCTTGCAAAAAAAATTAAATTGAATTGCAGAAAAATTCTAAATTTAAATTCCAGACAAATCTATAAGCTTTTTATACATATAGGTAATACACACCTACAATTATATAAAATAAAGCTAATATTCAGAGAAAATGTCAAACAGAACAAAAATAATATTATCTTATAGTATCAATTATTAGATTTCAGGCTGAACTGGACAGTTATTTTATAATGAACACCTGAAGAAGTTTATTTCTAGAATTATTAAGGGATTATTATATAGATATGTCAAGTAATACAATAATTAAGTTTATATCATTATTTGTTATTCCATAAAGAAAATAATACAGTACAGTAAAATTTCCTGTCAATTCATCTAAGGAAACTTTCCACAGACTGGAAAAGGCATTCATTCTTAAACCAAAATAATAATAATAATAATAATAATAATAATAATAATAATAATAACTGATGTTAGAAATTACTCTTGATGTTTCTCAAGTACATATTTATTTAAATAGATTTTTTGGCTTCTTGTAGCAAAATGTCATATGAAAACTACCACTGAGAGCATATAAAGGATGATAAAATCTCTTTTCAAAAGGCAAGAGAGGGATAAAAATCTCTTTCTAAATGCCAAGAAAGGATGCAAAAATATAATCATTCCATTTATAAATACCTACTCAAGTAAGATGAATTTGATCTATTTGTTTCTAATTTTCAATGTGAATTCAGATTTTAATACTGTTGAATATCTTGGGATTCAATACCTTGAGGGTAAAAGTTTACTAATTTTGAATAAAATAGAAAAATCTTTTAGGTTCTCTAGCTACACCTCTATGTAACTTCAATATCCAAACCAAATCAAGCTGGCCTCCTTCATAGAACTCAACAAAATGAACACAGAATATATACAAAGACATTAAGGAACACATTAGAGTTTCAGAAAGTCTTACTAAATGACAATTTATGTCCTTGATCAACAGTAAAAGAGAACATAAGGAGTTAAGAGAATCTAAAATTCTTATATATCCTCTAAATATGGGGCTTCTACAGCACAGTCTTGGCATATTGGGTACATATTTGAGCCAGAATAAGTAAAAGAAATAACCTTTATAAGCTGTAAATTTGCTGCTAAACTGTGGAACCATGTAAGCTTTGGCATATGCTAAGATATCCATAAAATTCTTTCTGAACCATTTGTATTCTGCTTTTATAAATTCTATCACAAGTAAAATAAACTGTTCACTTCTTTCAGTATGTGCAGGCCACTATTTATAAATAGTGCATTCATTATGCCACACTTCAGAACCTTTCAGTTTGTACACAGTGGATTCAAGACAGTAACACCAAACATTTCTCTCCATGTTTGTGCTATGAGACGGAATGGGGCACTTATGGCATAGCTGTATATTTTTCAAGCTGTTCCTTAGAGCTAAGGAACAACCACTAAGGAACGGAGACAAATTCTTGTTTATTATAGATTAACACAAACAGGTATTAGTTACTATAAACCTAACACTTAACAAACCAACAGCTTACAGAATGATAACAAATAAAGTCTCTACAGTTCTATGGGTCCTGTATTCATTCTATTCTCAATTCTCATTAGTAAGGCAAAAAATATTTACAAATTAAAACATCCTTTCTTGAAGACAATCTAATTTTAAATAAGGTTTTGAATTTGCAGGTTTGTTCTGCCATTTGAGTAACATTTATTAAACACCTGATAGGTAGGAAACACTGTACTGAGACCTAGAGATACAAAGAAAAGTAAAAATAATCCCTGTTTTCAAGATGATCACAATCCAGTGGGGAGAGACAACATGCAAACTACTATGTATAAACAGGACAAATTGGTTCTGGTTTCAGAGGAAAGGAACAAGGGGAGAAACTTTGATGACTAAAAATCCAAGACAACGAGGCAATAGAGATGAGAACAGAGAGAGTTTCAGGCATGGAGACTAGCCAATGAAAATGTTGGGATCAGGAGATGGGAAAGTTGTGTTCAAGGAACTAGAAGGAAGCCACTGTACTTGATTCCAGAGTATGTGAGGTGAGTAAAATATAAGGAAACTAGAAAGATAGAAAGAATCTAGGATACAAAATCCTTTTAAAGCCAAAGAGAGGATTTTATATCTGATCATGGAGGTAATAGGGAGTGACTAGAATTTATTGAACAAAGGTAGAGGGAGGTGATATTGTCAGATTTGCATTTAAGGAAGATCATTTTGACACTGAATAGGGAGGGATAAATCTGAATGGGTGGAAGCTTGAGACAAATACACCAATAGGAAGGTTATTGCCATAGTCAAGGACTAAGGTGATGATAGTCTGTATCAGAGTGGTAGCAAAATCAGAGGAGAGAAGGGGGCATATAAGGAAGGGTAGAAATGGCAGGATTTAACTGATACCTAGATACCTAGATTGCAAGTCTGAGTGACTAAGAGGGTGATAGTACCCTCAACAATAATAGAAAAATTAGGCAGAGTGGAGGGCTTTGAAGAAATGATAATTAGTTGTTTTAGAAATTTTCAATTGATGATGTTGATGGAATACTTAGATTGAGAGATCCACCAGGTAGTTGGTAAAGCCAGACTGTAAGTATGTGAATCAATTGTATGTGAATTGAATCCATGGGACCAGGTGAGCTCACTAAGTGAAATAGTGTAGAGGGACAGGGGAAGAGGGTCCAGGACAGAACCCTTCAAATATCAGTGGATAGTGGATGTGACCTTAATGAAGATTCAAGTAAAGGAAGCTGAAGGGTGGTCAGAAAGCTATGAGGAGGGGCAGCTAGGTGGCACAGCAGATTGGAGTCAGGAGGACCTGAGTTCAGTTCTGGCCTCAGACACTTAATAATTACCTAGCTATGTGGCCTTGGGCAAGTCACTTAACCCCATTGCCTTGCCAAAAAAAAAAAATTAAAAAAATTAGAAAGTTATGAGGAGAAATAGGGGAGAGAATATTGTCATGAAAACCTAGAGAGAAGAAAAGATTACGAAGAGAGTTATCAACAAGTGTGATAGGTTGCAAAAAAAAGGGTCAAAAAGGATAGACCGAGAAAAGGTTATTAGTTTTGGTTACAAAGAAATCATCAGTGTCTTTGGGGAAAATAGTATCTTTAATAGAAACTGAGCACCTAGAATAATAACTAGGGACTGCTTAAAGGTTATTACAATTTCCATTTTTAAGTTAGAATCGTGCAGTAGATAGTGTTGGATTAGAGTTAGGAAGACCTAAGCCTAAATCACATCTCAGATAGTTACTACCTATATGACCTTGAACAAGTCATTTGATTTTTCTGTACCTCAGTTTCTTCATCTGAAAAATGGGTATAAAAGCACCTACCTCCTAGAGTTGTTCTGAAGATAAAATGAGACAATTTTTAAAGCATTCTACACATCTTAAAGTTTTTTAAGTAGCTATTGCTATTCTTATTCTACTCATTTACTAGGTAGGATTTTTTTTTATTTCATCTTGTTTTGTTTGAGACTTGTTTTCATCTGTGTGATTTGTCTTAAGAGAATTGTCTATGGCAGTTCTCTAGGGCAAACTCAAATAAAAATGGATACCTACAGTCTCATATTGACTTAAAAAATCCAAATTAATATTATACACATTGCATTTTATTTTTATTTATTTTGTTAAAAATTTTTCAGCTACATTTTAAGCTGGATCACATCATGCTAAGTAGTTTTGTCAGCCAGGTGGGACAGGACTATCTGATACCTCAAGCACTAATAAATTAAATTCCCCAAGATTTCATAGTTAGTCTATATCAAAAAGCAGGACTATTTGCCAGGTTTTCCTAACTTCAAGATCTACAAAGATCACCATATCATAAAATATCTTGCACTTCATCTTATTTATTACTTATTTCTTTTCTTTCTGAGCTTTTTATCCTCTTGTGACATGAGTGTTGAAATAGATGATTTTTTCCAATTGTCCCCCTTTCCAACAAAAAACATTCCAGGGGACATCTGTTGATAGCTAGATTGGTATCTAGCATTGAAATAAAATTAATTTAGAAATTTTGTTTCCTCAGCATCACAAACTGTTCTTATGATACAACATCACTACAATGCTGTCCTTGGTCAGTCATCCAATAAAACTTTTATTAAGTGCCTACTATGTACAATATCCTGTCCTAAGTACTAAGCAAATAAAGAAAAGTAAAAGACAGATTGTTTCCAGCCTAATTGAGGAGACAACATGAAAACGATTATATGCAAACAAGTTATATACAGGATAAATTGGAAATAATCCACAGAGGAAAAGCACTCAAATTGAGGGAGAGCAGAAAAGGCTTCCTGTAAGAAGGTGAGATTTCAGCTGGGACTTGAAGTTGGAGGGTGGGGGTGGGACGATGAGGGGAGAGCATTCCAGCATGTCAGATAGATAGCCAGTGAAAATAAGGGGATGTAAGAGGATAAAGAAATAGAGCATAACTTTCTCCCAGACCAATTCCATTTGAGGATTTCAAGGGAAAAAAACTGAGGGTTGGGGTATTTTTTTCTCTACTAACATCAGCTTGGGCCACTGTTAGAAGCCAATTACTAGCATCCCATTTCTAATTAACAACTTAATTTCAATTAGTTTTACAAAGGTATGTATTTCAAAGACAGAGAAAGAACCAATGTTCAAACATTTCCAAACAGATCTTTAAGTGCACATTCTTCCCTAGAGCACTATAGCTTCTGGAACAAGAATATAGCTCTTGATAACCCAGTAATTAAAATCAAAAGAATAGAATTTAAGTTAAACTCTCCTTATAGCTATATTCTAAAACTGTTATATTGATATTCTAAGTGTATTGTAAAAAGTTTCTAAAGATATTGCTTGGGCGGTGTCAAGATGGTGACAGGAGAAGAGCCTCACTTAGGTGCTCTCTCTCTCTCTATAATATTTCAAAACTTATAAAATAAGGACTGTAACTAAATTTTCAAGCAACAGAACCCACAGAGGGATCTAGAGAGACAGTTCTCCATTCCAAGGTAACCCAGAAAATAGCGGAAAGGCTCTGCTCCATGGGGTTAGAGGGGAGGCCCACCAGAGTGAAGGAACTTCAGCCTCCTGGAGGCAGCCCCAGGCACCTGGGAGCCTGCTCACAGCAGCAGGGGCAGTTTCCCAAACTACACCCCAGGGAGTACCGGGTACAACTTGGAAGATCAGTGGGGGGACATCTGCCAGAGTCAGCACTTCAAGTCCAGCCCCCAGGGCACTCAGTGATCAGTGAGACTGGGCAACCCAGATCCAGGAAATGGAAGTAGGCAGAGCCAGTAAGCAGGAGCCCCCAGGCAACTAAGCCTTGAGTGCTCAGTGTACTAAAGGTAGGGGAGTGGAGAGAGACTTCCGAGATTTGTCCTCTGTACCTGGAACAGGACTCTGGGGCTCTGACCCCATTCAGAGCCTGATCACATTCTAGGTCCCCCCCCATAGAATAACAGGTTCCCCCCCACCTCAGCCCCGTGGCAGAGGGGTACATTATGGTCATTCACAGAACAGGAGGGGAGACAGAGCTTCACACATTGAGATCCTTGTGGTGGGAGTGTCCCAATAATATTCAAAAGCTCAGGAAGCACCCCCAAAACCAGGCACAGACTGGGGAAATGAGTAAACAGAGAAAAAAAAGGAACACCATTGAGAAATACATTGTCTATGATCCCAAGAAGGATCAAAATACTCAATCTGAAGATGAGGAAGTACAAGCTCCTGCATCTAAAGACTGCAAGAAAAACGGAAATTGGGTTCAGGCTATGACAGAGATCAAAAAAGGTTTTGAAAATCAAGTGAGGGAGATATTAGAAAAATTGGGGAAAGAAATGAGAGAGATGCAGGAAAAACATGAAAATGTAGTCAGCAGTTTAGCCAAGGAGATCCAAAAAAATGCTGAAGAAAATAACATGCTAAAAACCAGCATAGGTCAAATGGATAAAACAGTACAAAAAGTTATTGAGGAGAAGAATGATTGAAAAAGCAGAATTGGCCAAATGGAAAAAGAAATAAGAAAGCTCTCTGAGAAAAATAAATCCTTCAGAAGTAGAATGGAAGAAAAGCAAGCTGCTGACTTTATGAGAAGTCAAGATACAATACTTCAAAACCAAAAGAATGAAAAATTAGAAGAAAATGTGAAACATCTCATTGAAAAAACAACTGATATGAAAACAGATTCAGGAAAGATAATTTAAAAATTATTGGGATACCTGGAAATCATGAACAGGAAAAGAGTCTTGACCTCATTTTTAAAGAATTCCTACAGGAAAATTGCCCAGATATCCTAGAAGCAGAGGGCAAAATAGACACAATTCAAATATCATAGAGCTGCAGTCAGGATCACTCAGGACAGCAGAAGCTACATTAAAGGCTCATAGGGCCTGGAATATAATATTCCAGAAGGCAAAAGAGCTTGGAATGCAACTGAGAATCAACTACCCAGCAAAACTGAATGCCCTCTTCCAGGGAAAACGATGGACTTTAAATGAACCAGGGGAATTTCAAATGTTCCTGTTAAAATGGCCAGAGCTAATCTTCAAACACAGGACTCAAGTGAAGCATAGAGAGTAGAGAAGAAGGGTAAAATATGAAGGACTTAATGATGATGAACTTGATGTATTCTTGCATAGAAAAAATGATACTGATAATATTCATAAAAAACTTCTCATTTAATAGAGCAGGTAGAAGGAACAAAGGAGAGAGCTGAATTTGAAGATATAATATATTGTAAAAATGGAGTCAATTGCTAAAAAGGAAATGTAATGGGAATAAGAGAAAGGAGAGGTGTAATAGGTTAAGATATTTCATATAATAAGATATTTTTATTACAATGAGCTATTGTAATAATATGGAAGGGGAAAAGTGAGGGGGGATGAGGGAACCTTTGCTCTCATCAGAGGTGGCTCAGAGAGGAAACAGTATTTATACTCAATGGGGTATAGACATCTAGAGTAAGAAGGAGAAAGGGGGGCCAGGGGAAGGGGGGGGGGATGCGAATGATGGAGAGGAGGGTGGACTGTGGGGGGAGAGTGGTCAGATATAACACATTTTCTTTTTTACTTCTTGCAAGGGGCTGGGATTGGATGGCCTGTCCGAAACCACAGGGCTGGGTGGTTGCTGGGCCTTAGGGGTGGTATGTGGGCTCCGGGCCTCTTGGTCCCAGGGCCGGTGATCAGTCTGCTGCATCACTCAGCTACCCTACAGAACATTTAAGAAGAGGGACAGAGTGAAAGGAGAGAGAAAATATAGTGTATGGTAGTGGGGAAGTACAAATAGAGGGAGTTCCAATCAGCAATGGCAATAGTGGAAAAATATGGAAGTAACTTTTGTGATGGACTTATCCTAAAGATTGTTATCCACCCACAACAGAGCTGGTGTTGTTGGAACACAGACTGAAGCACATTATTATTATTATTATTATTATTATTATTATTATTATTATTATTATTATTAGGGGGGGGGATTGCAGGGCAGATGGGGTTGGATGGCTTGCCCAGGGCCACAAAGTTGGGTGATTGTTGGGTGTCTGGGGCCGGATTTGAGCTCGGGTGCAACTAACTCCAGGGTGCCACTAGATGCCCCTATTATTATTATTTTTTATTTTAATTATTTTCTCTTTCCTTTACTACTCACAAGCATCTATATTTTGGGGGGAGGCAGTATTATATTTACTCATAAACAAGAATGTTTTAGTAATGTATAAAAATAATTTGTGCAAAAATAAAATAAATATAAGAAAAAATTAAAGATATCGCTCCTTTTGTGAGTTATTGATTATATGCAAATTATGAAAACCCATCAAAATAAATGCATTCTTAATTTCTTTTATCACAATAAAATTAGAAGACAGTGTTACTGAAAAAGTCTCTAGATGAGTTTCTCTTATTTAATGTTATATGTAGCATTTTGGGGAGGGACAAGCTACTTAATAGTACTTTAAGATTCTAATTAATTTTCAACAAATGTTTAGACTAAAAAATATAAATACATTTCAAACCAAATATTTTAAAATCAATTTCTTTTATGTTTATACATCAATTCCTTAGATATATGTCATTCCACAAATGTGTTTTCCCTGAAACAGATGACAGTTTTGTTTTTAGTATTAAATAACATAGGATTAGTCTGCCTGAGGAACCATCTGTTGTTATATGTCCTGTCAAGGCAATTCTCAGACATTCAGAAGTGTAGTCCATGGTTAAATCTTAAGAAAGGACAAGGACAAACATTTTCCATCAAGAGCTTATGACTTTGAAATCCTGTACCCTCAATATGTTATAGCTGTGACATCTGTCTAGGCAAAACAGGATGTTTTTGCTTCATTACAATAGAACTGCTTGATGCTTAGCCAGATGGGAGGGGGAAGTTGGAATGTTTATGCATGTGTGTGTGTGTGTGTGTGTATGTGTGTGTGTGTGTGTGTGTGTGTGTGTGTAAATGTGTATGTGTCACATGTAATATTTATTGTAACACTTTGGTGTTTAGTCACACTTTGGTCAAAGAACACTCATGAAGTAAAAATAACTAAAATAATTTTTCCCAAAAATAGCAAGGCAAGCTCTCTAAATTGTTGGAAACTGTTCATTTTAGTTGAGTAGAAGTAATTTTATTTCAAAACAAATACAATCTGGTTCATTATAAAGTTAGTTTAGCTGAGGTCAAATTTAAATACTATAAAACATATGCTTCCTTTTAACATGGTGTCTTGAATACATTTTTTCTAGATTTGATAATCCTCAACTCTCAAATATTCTTATTTATCTCAATCAATATAAGTTTGAGAACAATATTTTTAAAAAATTCATTTAAAATAAACAAAACAATAAGGTATTTAAAAGAAACAAAGCACCATGGGAGAATTCAAACAAGATAGAAAAAAAAGTTCCTATCTTGAAAGACCTTATAATATAGGTGGAAGAAATAACCTTTAAATGGAATAATGATGCTTCAAAACAATATATCAACAAACACTAATAATGTGAACTAAGTAATATACCTTGATACTATGTTAAACAAAGAAATGAATAGTGTCTGTAAGATTCTTTGTGGGAAAACTTCTGGAAGGAGTTGAAATCTGTACCAAGTTTTCAAGGAATTGAGTAGCATAGATTGACAGAAAAGAGGTGAGGGAGGGAGGAAAGAAAGATTTTGTGTGTATATGTATATGTGAGTGTGTGTGTGTGTGTGTGTGTGTATGTGTGTGTGTGTGTGTAAGAAATTTCCAGTATTTATTCTAAAAATTATTTGATATAAGATTTTACTTCTACCAGTTTGAGAGAAATGCTACTAGAAAAATTCTACTTATAAATTTAATCTCTTATGATGATGGACAGTTATGTCTACAAAAATGAACCAAGGCAGTGTTTGATCTGAATATGTTGCTCATTTAGGTAATAAATAAAATCATATAACATCTCCAGGACTTGGACTTTAAAATTTTGATACAGGAATAGGATCATATTAGCCCCTCTCTCCAAACTAAAAATAAGACAAAGATTATCTTTAAATATTGATATTTACACTCACCAAACTGTATATCTCATGGGTAAAAGTCAAATAATCCCTGTCCATTTTTATCTTTTATCTTGACCAGATTAGATTTTAATTATATTGATTTAATTTACTATACTAGTAAATTAGCTAGATGATTTACTGGATAGAGTGCCGGGCCTGGAGTCAGGAAGACTTATTTTCCTAAATTCAATCTGTTCTCAGACACTTAGTTGTGGGACCCTGGGAAAAATCATTCCATTTTGTTTGCCTTGGTTTCCTCATCTGTAAAATGAGCTTAAGAAGGAAATACCACTCCAGTATCTTTTCCAAGAAAACCCCAAATGTGGTCACAAAGAATCAAACAAAAAAGACAAAAATTAATACTAAGATTTCCTTCATTTAATACTAAGCCCAACTAAACGATTTAAAATTTCTCTGCAGAGAAAAAATGAATCAGTTATATATGTTAAAGCAATCCATGAGATATATAGTTAAAATCATTTACATTTTTATAATATAGGTAAAAATTATTCATCAAGAATGCAAGACAATGACTTGTTTTATTGTTGTGGAATTTGGTTAAAATCAATTATGCTGCTAAGGTTTATACCACAAGTGTCCAGGATGTAGAAAGGGCACAGCTGCCACACAATATTTCATTGGAGAGATAACAAGTGAAATACAGTGAAATACAGTAGTAAAGGAAAAAGGGCCTATCATGAATGGACCTTTATTCCTTTTCCATTACTGATTCTTAGATCTTTCATGAATTTTTGTGTAAAGTTAAAATGAGCTAAATATTATAGCAGGATATGGTAGATATTTTTTTCTGGAGGCTGATTTTTTTAAGTTGGATTAGTTACATTCAGGCAATTAAGATTGCCATTCTTTACCAAAAAAATGAATTAGAAAGATTAGAGATCATCTGAATAAACTCTTTCATTTTTTTTTAAGAAATGAGGAAACTGAGGCCCAGGGAAGGTAAGGAACTTGTCTTAAGGTTGCATGAATACTAAGTGTTTAAATACAACTGAGATGACCTTTGAACTGCTAGGTGATAGCAAACTCTGGCTAGCCTTTCTTTTTTCCTTTTACAATGGAAACAGGTCACAGACAGAGCAAATCACAGAGAGCAACTGATACTGACAGAAGACAAAGTCATTTTTCATCAGAATTGTATGAAACTTCTTATAAATAAAGACATTTCTATAGGTCAGACACTGGACTATGGAAAGAATTGTGTAAAAGCCAATGCTTTCTGTGTGTATGTATGTGGTAAAAATATTGTTTATAATTCATTTATTCATTAAATAAGCAATTACTAAGTTTTTAAATGTGACAGACATTGGGAATACACAGATAAAAATGAGCTAGCCCTTGCCCTCAAGGAGTTTACATTCTACTATAATGCATTTCTACCTCCATTTTACCTCTGTTTTGATTTTTCAAATATAGACCTTCATAGAAGAATTATAATTCTCATTATAGCACTTGGGAGTATTCTATAACTCATAGCTTGGTCACCCAGAAGGTATTCCAAAATCAAAGTATTCTATGAATCTGGATTTACTTTAATCAGAAAGATATAATTTATTCAAAGTAAAGACAATTCATGAAATAGTCTAATGAGAACCTAGGGTACATTCTTTCATAAATACATCCACCAACAATGGGCCAGGGATTCATACACATCTCTGTAATGCTATGACTTTTTCCCTACAGATCTCAAGTCAGACTAGTGTCTCCTCATAGTATTTTCTATTATATGCCATTCTGTTGAATGTCATAGCTCCAAACATTGCTCTCCTGGGGATTTAGTCACTTAGCTTTGATAATTGATATTTCCTATGAATAACTTGTTTTATATATATATATATATATATATATATATATATATATTTGCTTACATGTTCTCTTTTCCAATAGATTGCAAACTCCTTGAAAGCTTCCGTTTTTACTCTTCAATGCCTAGCATTAGCTCACTGAATATCTACAGTTGGTTGATTTGATTGCTGCAGGCTATGTCACTGACTGTACCACCTCTGCCCAACACTGCCTGGCAAAGTCTCATTGGGCCTAGAGATTAGGGAGTTGGTTTTTTGGGGTTTTTTTGTTTTTTTGTTTTTTGTTTTTGCTAAACTATTTCAGCATTAAATCTTTTTTTCTTGGAGTCTTGGTGAACTCTCTGAGGCTCCCCCATATTGGCCTCTAAACGCTAGATTACACTAGTGAAAGAATTCCAGAGACCAAAGCTAAACCCAGGGTGCAGACTTCCTCCTATCCAGTCACATTTTTGTCTTTCCTAAGTATTTCAGACTCAGTTCACCCTTGTCATAATTTGATTTTTAAAAAGGTTTTCAGGTTTTATCCTCTTTACTGTGAGATGCTTCTGCTACTATTTTGAACAGCCAAATTTCTACCTTATCTAGAGAAGTCATGAATAGGGGAAAAAAGTCTGTGTCAACTCTAATTATAGCTGTAAGTTATTATCACTAAGTAAAATTTGAAATAATGCATTTTACACAAAAACACATAGACTATTAAAACCAAAGAAAGAGAAATTATATCATCATTTCAACAGCTAGAAAATCTTACTATTTGTCTTCCTACTCTAGTCTTATATTATGACCTAATTTTTTTAGCACCACTTAATTTTTGAACATTCTAGGAATATCAACATGTATTTGCCATTGCCCTTCCTATGGTACATTATAAAACATTAGCAAAGCAAAATGAAATTTTAAATTGAAGACTTAATTACCAAGCTTGTTGCATACACTTTAATAAGCAAAGAAAAAAAATCTCAGCAGGTGCAGTGCGTGATGAAAGGATTTCATGAATAATTCACCAGGAAAATCACTTTGACTAAGATAAGATTTGCAATAATTATTTTCCTAAGTGAGATTGGTGAAAATCAGGTGCTGTCTTTGTCAATTTGTTTCGGTTTGAATTCCAAAGGTCACCCTCTAGCAAAATAGGCTTGAGAAGTGGTCTTTTCTCTTTCTTTGATGTCTATTACATGCTGTATTTCCACAAAAGTAAACTATTTCAGAAACATTAATAAAAATATGATTTAAGCAAAACAAAACTTTTGAAAGTAGTGTGATCAGTAGGATTTGAACAGGATCTATCTGTAACTGCCAGTAAAAGAATTCTATAGAATATATGGCAGACACTAAAACCTCATTGTGAAGTTTTGAATCCATACACTTAAGGACCCTTGTTGTGCCTCAACTCTTACTCCTTTCTGTGAAAAGTGGAGATATAAGATGAATTTAAAAAGGAAGTATCTGATTTTTTTTCTTTGTCCCAGGCAACAATATTATAATTGAATTTTACTAGAAATGCTCGTGTATCTTCTATATTGTATATCAATATCTATATATATATATATACATATATATATATACATACAAATATATATTCAAGAATATATTCCTTCCAAAATCAATTTAAAAAGATTCTGATCATTCAAATAACAGATAGCAAGATTTTCTTTTTTTAATATACTATCCTGGTAGCTTTTCAAGGTTATGCTGATTGTTGGAAGAGTTGATTGTTTGATTTTTAGTGTGATTATTTATGTCTCAGAAATTGATGAAAGCTACAAATCAAATCTTGACTGATTTTTTTTTGTTCACAGTTTACACTTAAGAAAGCGATGGAGAAAATGATGAAAAATTTACCCTGAAAAGTGTGTTGAACATACATTTCTTAGAGTTGAGTTTCTTAAACATTTACCAGGACACCCCTGCATTAATGTCATCTTTCATTTCATGGATTATAATCCAAACTCTAATGGTTTTAAACTAAACAGAAAAGGCAATGAAATAGTTCACCAAGGACTTTGAAGTCTTTGAGGATCAAAAGGAGAAACCATTGTTTTTGCTTTCTACTTCCCTCCAAATATACATACATGTAAGTGTGTATACATACATATGGGGCAGGTAGTGCAGCAATAAATAAGAGTGCTGGACCTGGAATCAAGAAGATCCTAGTTCAAATATGGTCTTAGGTATTCCCTAGCTGCATGGATCTGTGCAAATCACTTAACCCTATTACCCTCAGTTTCCTCATCTGTAAAATAAACTGGAAAAAGAAATATCAAACATTTGTCAACAAAATTCCAAATGTCACAGAGTCAGACACAACTGAAGCAAATGAACAGCACACATAAATATGCAAATGTGCCTCAGTACATATGTATATATATATATATGTCTGTAGATATGCATGAACATATACATATATGTATATGTGTTTGCTTGCACACACATATAAAAGATCTATATTTCAGTCCTGGTACTGCCACTCATTTACTTTAAAATCACAGACAAGTAAGTCTTTTAACCTGTGAAGCCAAATTTTCTTACATGCAAAATGGAAATATTACTATCTGCTTTGCCTAACTATTGGGTTGTGTTGAGTATCACATGATACATTGGTCAGGAAAATACTTTAAAAACAGGAGCAATATATATATACATATATATATATATGTATATATATACATACATATATACATATATATATATATACACATGGAGAGAGAGAGAGAGAGAGAGAGAGAGAGAGAGAGAGAGAGAGAAAGCTATTATTTTTCAACTATTACTAGTCTTCCATTAAGGATTTATAGGAATCCATGAACAAGAATCACATGGGATAAAAAGACATGAAGAATCTCAGATTCACCTCATCAGAGAGAATAGTCATATCAATTAAATCAAAGATCTTTCAAAGTATACAATAAAAAATGTTGGATGATGCTAGGTCAAAATGATTTACTTTTTATTATTTTTCCCAAATAGATAAATATATGAATATTACATTTCAGGATGGCGTGGAAGGAAGCTGGGAATTTGAATGAAGAAATATATCCAAACTAATGAATACCTCCTTTTCCTTTAGGTGAAGGCAAAATTGCTCCAGCAGTAGTTTAGAAAAGTATTATAAGCCTATAAAGCCTGCCTTCCACTGACTATTTTTTTAATTGTTGAGTCATTTCTCAGTCTTCTCTGATTCTTCAAAACTCTATTTGGAGTTTCCTTGGCAAAGATACTAGAACTGTTTGCCATTTCCTTCATCAAGTTATTTTATAGGTGAGGAAACTGAGGCAAAGAGGGTGAAGCGACTTGCCCAGATTCATACAATTAGTTAGTGTCTAAGGTCGGATTTGTACTCAGGATGATGACTCTTCCTGACTCCAGGTCTGGTACTCTCTGCAAGATGTACTCCTGATTATTCTAGGTTATACTAAAAATCAAATTAGAAAATATTTGTAAAGCATGTGGCATTGTGTTTGGCATAAAGGAAACATTATATAAATGCTAGTTGTTATTGTTATTGTTATTATTATTATTACTAATGTTATCTAAATTGATTTTTGTACTTAGTATTTCTTAGTCATGTGTACTGTTCCATTAAATCTATTTTATGATCACTTCTGTAAGTTATACTTTACTATGGGAAATAATGTGATCATGTGTATGATACATCTCTATGACAATGTTCATACAGTTAATCTCGGAAAAACTATAACCTCTTTGAAGCAAAGGCTATGTCCCCATATCTCCCATAGCTGCTCAGTGTAACATAGACATTTAAGAAAATGCTTATTGATTGATTTTCTTTGAAATTCTAAATAGTTTTTTTTACTTTGATGTTAAAGCATAGTGAAATTTCTGATATATTTTTTCTGATATATTTTAATTTAAAATAGTTTACTAAAGCACGTTATACAGGAAAGAATAAAACTGTTGAAAAGAATTGGCATTCTTACTTTAAGTAAAGCATAGAAACATTTGACTCCATGTTTTCACAATTCAAATATGAAAAACTCTCATTATAATTGGAAACTCCTGTGTAGATCCTGTATCACTTACATCTAGGTAAATCTAGAGGGGCTGTTACCTGAGGTACATGGAGTTTAAGTGACCTGGTCCAGGCCCTCACAGCTCACATGTGTCATAGAAAGGAATTATATCTAGGTCTTTGTGACAAGGAGGACTATCCTCTATCCACAAGGTCAGGCTACTTCCCTCAGAATACTTCCAAGAGATAACCATAGTGCTAGTTTTTTAAATAGGGGACCTGTGTTCAAATCCTATACCTTCCAATTCTGCCTGTAGGACTTGGACAATATGACTCTCAATTTCCTCATCAGTAAAATGAAGATGCTGGATTGGATTAGATGCCTCAAAGTTCTCTTGCTGTATATCTATGAACCAATAAAATTTGAGACTGTCTCAACAACTACCTGTTCCTTCTTTATCTCGCCCTAACCATTTTTCCAAACACTAACCAAATATCTCTATTCCTACCAACATTTTTATCACTCTTCTATTCATTCTTCCCTATTTACAAATATTCATCTTCTTTTCTCCCTCATGAATTTCCCTCCCCCCAACAATCCCAATAATTCCTCTCCTATCTAGCTATGTTCTGCCTGAAAATCCCACTGCCAGTCATCTGGGTTAAAATATTTCTTTGCCAAAGCTGCTATTAATTTTGTGTTGTCTGTTTATTTTGTTTTATCATCTGTGTTTAACAACTCTCTTTAAATAGATCAGAAATTATACTAAATATATTAATTTATGAATGCAAAATAAAAATGAAATGTAAGAAAATTTAAGGATATTTCAAAATGTTCCAGAGCTTACGTGCTCTCTAAATAGCAAACATATCCAAAAATATTTTAGTATCAAATTTACAGTTCATAAAGCTTGCTTTTTATTTATGATGGTCTTGATGTTCAAATAATAACCTATATAACACTGATGTCTAAATAATATAATTATGTAATAAATGATAATTTTATATCTCTTTAAAGAAAGGAGACTCAAAGCCATTTTGGTAAAGAGATCATAGAATATGGACCACTGTTGTTAGAAAGTCTAATTCATATTAGTCCCTAGAGGTTTAAGTTTAAGAATGGAATGAAATGGGAAATTTAGCAGTTAAATGGAGATTTGTCATAGCAGGAAATTGGTATACAATAAATATATTAACTAAAAACACAAAAATTATTTGTTAAACATAGTATCCCAGTGTTAATCATGCTGCTAAGTTTGTCATTCAAAAATTTAGGACCTGGTTGGAGATCTTCAGAGGTTTTTGTACTCAGGCATCCAAGAAATCATATCAGCTTAGCTTTAGTCTTGAAACAATCAAGACTAGAGGATAATTTTAATACCTTTTAAGGAACAACACTAGTCTAGCCAACATAATAATTATCACAACCAGCCAACATAATAATCAACTATCACAATCATCAATGAAATTTCCAAATTGATACCAAATCCACTAAAACAGCTGCCACTATATCATAACTATTTTTTGAAGATGAGAAGAAAACCAGAGAAATAGCAGTAGAAAAAGGTAGCATAAACTAATTAAAATTTAGAACATTTCTTATAATGGGGGGGGCAAAAAGAGAATCAAAACTAAAAATAGTCATGGTAGTAGTCATAGCTACAGTGGATGGTGAAGAGGTAGAACCTAGAGGATCAGGAAGTCATTTTGGAGTCTAGCTCTTAGTTCCACTGATTTTTTTTGGTTAAGTGCCACCATAAAGAAATTACAATTGGACACATTACTTGGTTAAATACAATACATATGAAAAACTAAATATTGTGAAAAGTAAGCCTGTATATATTAATATATATTTTAACCTTGGTCAAATTAACATTAAGGTAAATAACGCCTGTAACATGATTTCAGAAAGAGCTTATGGAGGAAGAAACTGTATTTAGAAATGCAAGTCAGCACCTTCTCTGCAATGAAATTCTTTGGGAGTTGTCTAGGGTACTGATATGTGAGTTTCCCAGCATCACAGTCAGTTTACACCAGGAGCAGGATCTAAACTTGATTCTTCATGACTTTCCAGATCAGCTCTCTCTCCACTATGCCAGGCTGCCTCACTAGACACTGATACCTGAATTAAACAGTAGATAAGGTGTTACTTTCTTTTCTTATAGGTACAATGCCATGAGGACAACTGGGAGGCACAAATCTTAGTTCAAATCCAGCCAGAGACACTTATTGGTTGTGTGATCCTGGAGAAGTCATTTCACCCTTTTGCCTCCGTTTCCTCATCTGTAAAATGAGCTAGCGAAGGAAATGACAAACCACTCCAGTATCTTTCCAAAGGAAAATTTTAAATGTAGATTTGAAGAGTCAGACAAGATTGAAAATGATTCAACAATGGCATTTTTACCATGATACATGGAAAAAATCATTATAAAGAAGATCATCAGGAAGTTGTATGACTAAAAAAGAAGGTGGACAGTTATCTAAGTGAGTAGTAACTGATGGCCTGCTTGTTCTCCCTAGGTTTCCATTAAACTTCAAGAGATCTACAGGAAGGTCCACAAGGAACCCGCTTTATTTATAGGAAGTCACCTATAAGACTTGGATGGGAAGGGAAAGTGGATAGATCGCAATCTATATCATTAGAAAAAGTCATCAATGAGATCAATGAGTTATCAATCAATTTCATGGTAAAATATTCTTTTAAAAGTTTTTGTTGCTATCTTTTGATTTTGCATCATATGCATTTCCTAGTATCTTTCCTCTTCCACTCTCAGAAAGTCACATTCCCTTTCAGCAAAGATATACCAAGTTCAACATTACCTACCATATTCCACATCAAGTTAGTCCCTCCCCTATGCCAATCATAAAATCTTAAAACTTCTAAATCCTTTTCATCATCTGTTAGTGTACCCCCCCTCACATACACATTTCATTTTTGTATGGCTCCCATATTACTTTACAGGACACTTCAATACATCTACATAATCTTACCAAATGTGGGTACCACTTCCAATAGGGTAGACCAGGAATTGACAAACTATGGCTCAAAGTCCAAAACCAACCTGTGCCTGTTTTGGTATGGCCAGATTTTTGTATGAGGTAATCTTTTTCAATGTTTTTAAATATTCCATTTTCAGGTTATATTGTAAAATATTTAAATAAACTCTTTAATAAAATGTTTTAAAATATTATAGATCATAACATTCACGCCTCTCATTCTGTGTTGACTACATACTCCAGGTCTGCCTATAAATGTGACACAGAGGGTCTACCCAATATACTGGGATTCTTCCTCTATATCTCTTAACACATGTTGATACAAATATAGCACATAGGCCTTTCAGCAATCTGTTACTGTCTGCATAACTAGTCTACCTCCTTTTTGAGTCACTTTCTGTTGATAGCTTTTATTTTCATTCTATCTTTTAATATTTAATTTGTCTTTTAATGTGAAAGTCTATTTAAATCCTCCATGAACCTATCACCCATTGTCCTTTGGGTGACCCATACTGTGAGCTCTTCAGAAACTGTCTTTTATGATTTGCGACCATATAGCATCACTTAAAGAATACTGGTGTTACAATTGTATAGGAAACAACCTATATCATATTGCCCAAAGCCATGGGGAGAGGGAGGAAAAGGGAGAGTGGTAAGAAAATATGAAACTCAAAAGTTTGCAAAAGGATGAACATTGAAAATTATCTTTGCATGCAATTGAAAAAAATGAAAAAAGATTAAAATTTTAAAAATATTTTAAAAAAGTGAAAAAAAGAAAAGTTACTGAATGAAAAGTTACATGCCATATTTTTATTGTCTGCCTATTATAGACTGAAATATTTTCACTGTGGTTTAGAATAAGACTTTCTCTGAATATTCAAACTTTACAGCAAAGGAAATATGAAATACGGAGTTGAATTATTATGAAAAAATACAATTTGGAAATGAACAGTTAAAATAATGGAAGCATAGTAGATGGGAAATGTGTCTAAGGAAAAGCAAGTGTTATGGACCTAGCCACTTAATTTAAAAATAGGATATTAGGGCCAGCTAGATGGCACAGTGGATAGAGTACTGGCACTGGAATCAGGACTACCTGAGTTCAAAACTGGCCTCAGACACTTAATAATTGCCTAGTTGTGTGACCTTGGGCAAGTCACTTAATCCAATGCCTTAAATAAATAAAAAATTTAAAAATAGGATATTGGTGTCTCAAAAGATGACATTATAAATCAATTGTCGTGTTACCCATTTGCTGGGTAAGGTCTTTTCAAGTTTTCTCATGTTGATAATTATGATAAAACTTTTTTAAGAGATGAAAATAGGTCGGGTTAATCTGTTCTTTTATCCATTTCCCATGTTTCAATGGGTCTAGATTATTTGCTACAATTATATATCAATCAGTTTTTTCACTTAAATTACTGTAATTATTATAATTGATTCATAATTATAATTAAGTTATTCAACCTGGTCTTTTGCTTCTTTATTATTTTACTCTATATCACTGCAAAAATATGTATTTTTTTCAATTCTTCATATTTGTTATTTAATATGCAATAAGACTCTACTTCATTCCTGTGTAATAGAATTTGAGAACTGACTGGCATCCCACAATTGTAACTGAGAGAGACAAGCATTCCTTCCTTTGTTCTGCAAGGGATCTAGAACTATTACAATCTTTAAACCAAAAGATAACTTTAGTCCAGAAAGGGTATAGTCTTTTGTAAAGGGACTGAGAAAAAAGACTGGGAGATTTTAAGAGTTGAGCAACTGTTGGAGTGAAAAAAAGGAGTTTAGGAATAAAGCTGAAAAAAAACTGGCATCTGCTTGGCGGGGAGGTAACAAAGAAAGGAAAAACTAAAATGAGAAAGAAAAAGAAAAGGCATTGACATCCCTACCTTCTCCCTAGCTCCCACATTTTAGAAAAGATTCAAAATGACTCTGCTATGGGTAGCTAGGTGGTGTAGTGGATAAAGCACCAGCCTTGGAGTCAGGAGTACCTGGGTTTAAATTCGGTCTCAGACACTTAACCCCATTTGCCTTGCAAAAAAAAATGACTCTGCCAGCTATACCCACCTTTTTAAGGACTGAAGGAAGTTGCCCAAAATATTTGCTTTTTTTCCCTAACCCTGCCTTCCTGTACCTGTACAGTATCATCATATGTGATATATTCATATCACTTCTTTTACCTAAACATTTTTAGATGATTGTTTTTTGTCAAAAATACAAGGAGGTCAGAGTTAACTAGAGACAGAAAATTTTAAATTAAGGGAGAGATCCAAATCTCTGTCTAAATGTTAGGAATTTTCTTAACTGGGAAACTCTAAGTTATTGTGATTGTACCAGTTTTTATTGGTATAAACTCTGTAAAATAACAGAGGATGGGACCACACTGTTGCTGTTCTTCAGTCATTTCAGTTGTGTCTGAATCTTTATGAACCCATTTCAGGTTTTCTTGACAAATATTCTGAAATGGTTTGCCATTTGCTTCTGCAACTCATTTTATAGATGAGGAAACAAAGGCAAATAAGGTTAAGTGATTTGCCCAGAGTCTCATAGGTTATAAATGTCCAAATATGGAGTTAAAGTCAGATCTTCCAGGACTGGCATTCTATTCACTGTGCCACTTATGCTAAAAAAATGAGCTAATTTTTAACTGGGCGTGACTAATTAATTTCCAGAGAGAAAGGCAGTGAAGGGATGGGGATGAAAGAAAAAAAATCATACTCTAAATTACCCTTCATCAAGGAGACATCAAGGCCTGGGATTGATTCAACTCTGCCCCTGTCCCAGCAAAGAAGAAAGAGTAAGTTAGAGTACCAACTGGCCAACTATTCTCTACAACTACACTCAGGCCAACTGACATTATGCATATTCCAGATGGTCCAGCTAATAATAATACCCAATTATCACCTACTTTGTTTTCATGCACATATCTTATTTATTTGCTTTAAAAGTTTATATTTTTATTTTTACATTAGAAATTGATGATACATGGCTAGCTGATTTACAGATGAATTTCATATTGGTAATCAGTTAATTTCCATTCTATTAAAAATAATCATTTTCATTGTTTGTCATGTTATTTTTATAGTCATCATAAATGATGATTCCAAACTCTTTTTTAAAGAAAAAATTGATGATACTATCAGTATATAAGACTCTATATAATTTACAATTCTTTTATTTATATAATATGCAAACTATGTTTTCCAAAATTTTTATCACTCTCTCTGTGATCCATATGTATATTGAAATAATTGAGTTCTCTTACAATTTATAATATGGTAGGTATACTAATATTTAGAAAATAAGTGAAGATATGTCATCCTCATTCTCCTTTAGCTGAAAGTAAAAAAACCCAAGGGAAGATGGTAGCTGCTAGAACCATAATAGAAGCTACATATGACTGATGAGCGGCAGGATCATCAGATTCTTGAGGTTGGAATACTATGGATGGTTACTAGCTTCCTATTACCTAGCTCAAAGCCAAAAAAGACAAGAAAAATGCTTAAAGTTGGGTGAGTTGTCATACCCAGCTAGTGCCAAAGAGTACTCCTTTAATTCGATTCAAATAAATAATATTTATACAAAGACAAATATAAAACAGTTCTTGTTGCAAAAGGAATGCAAAATATATACAGTCATTATGTGGTGGTGGGGGGGAACACTAAAACTTGGGACATCAGGAAAGGTCTCACATAGTAGGAGATAGAGATGATCATTAGTCTTGGGATACAGCTTGAGTATAGACCCTGAAAGGAAAATGAATAGAAAAGAACAAGTAGATTAGTTTGATTGAAATGTAGTTAAGACAGAGAGTTAATGAGGAATCAGTATAGAAAGATGAGCTAGAGCCAGATAGTTAAAGGTTTTAAACCTTAAAGGAACCTGAATTTTATTCTAGAAGTTACAGAACTTGCCTGTAAGCTTCTTGAGCAAGAGAGTGGTGTGATGACTCCTATGTTATAGAGGAATGTAACCCTTTGCCTGCCCAGGTAAATAGAAAGTGTTTAGAGAAGCCTCTTGGCAGCATATGTTTAATTTTAACGGAGCAGAGAGATTTGTTTAGGAAAATTATGTGAGGTCACAATTCCAAGGTAATATCTACACTACCATAAAGAGAACTGATGACCTATTAATATAGATTAAAGCTTGAGTGGGTTTTTTTCACTTCTTAAATTTTTCATGTTTTATTTTTGCAACATGGATAATGTAGATATATGTTTTGCATGACTTCACATGTATAATGTGTCTTATTGCTTCCCTTCACAGTAGATGAGAGAGGTAAGGGAAGGAGGAAGAGAAATAAAATAAAAATAAATTATAATTAATGAGAATAGGGAAGACAAATGAAGATAAATTTTTTTCATATAAAAAGTGAATGCTAAAAACAAAAAAAATGTGAGGGAAGATGAAAATACACCAGTGATAAAGTCTACAGGAATGTTATTTCAGTTATTTCAATGTCTTGTGATTCTATTCATGTGGGAGGGTTTTTTTAACATGTTGAAGGAGGGTCTTTTTAACATGTTATATTTGCAATTATCTTACATTATGACTTGCTTATTAAATGTAAGCAATATGTCAGGTGGTATACAAAATACAGAAGAAACAATTTCTTTTCATATCTTACATTCAACAGGCAATTTACAAGTAAAATATTTAAAATATAGAAAATCTCAACAAAGCCAAATAACTTAGTGCAAAAATCTATTGGTGGTGAAGGAGGAAACAGAGGAAAATGATACAGATATGGAGGTCGTGGAACAAGTGCAAGGTTTCAAATGTTTGGGAAAAGATACTTTCAGGGAAAATGTTGAAATCTTTGAAAATCAATACAGTATATTGCTCAAACTACAATCAAGAAGACAAAAAATAATAAAACCTTTTGAAATATTAAAAATATATCAGGTGAGAAGTCTGACAGTTGAAATTAAGATAGATTTTGTGTACTAGTTTTGTAATCTCAAAAAAATCATGTCACCTCTCTGAAATTTAGTTATCTCATTTGTAAAATAAGAACAATAACTGCCCTGTCTACTTCATATGGTTCTTTTGAATTACAAATCATTAATATGGTGAAAATGTTTTGAAAACTATAGACAGTACAAATTTAAGGTTATCATTAGAATAATATGCTCAAGATCCACAAATAACCAGAGGAAACTTTTTAACATGTTGAATAGATGCTCTAAAGGAAAGCTACAGTAAAAATTAAGAGAAACTTTCAAAAGGCTAAAAGGAAACAGAAAGGTTTTGATCTTTATTAATCAAATCTCTATTATTAGAGAAAAATCACCCATCATTGTAAGGACTGCTATTTAAGGGAGGAGTCAGATCTGAGATTTTATTAGGATTTCCATTCAGACACTGAAATTCCCCCCACCAAAGCTAGATTAATGACTCTTATATAATCTGCCTCAAGCACTGAGATAAAAATGATTTCTCCATGGTCAACCAATTGATGTTTGTTAGGATCTGAATTTAAATCCCTATCTCCCTGACTTCAAGGTTACTTCCCTATCCTAATTTGCACATTGTCTTTCTTATTATTCTCACAATATTAAAATATAAACAACAAATGTAATTGAATAAAAAGAATACTGAATAATATGTTACTGGTGGGATCTCACAACTTCTGACTGAATATATTTTAATAAATACCTTTATTTTCTAGTCATAAAATATGAAACTGAGGAGGAAAAGCATGCATGGTGATTTGAAACTCTTACCACATATTGTAAATTTAAATTGTCCATTTTCCCATAGCAAAGATCAAGAAGTGTGACTCTAGGTTTAGTGAAGTTCTTTCTTGACATCAACCAGGGCAGTGCAAGTGCCTCAATGCCAGTTGCCTAATGAAAGAACGAGAAAACTTTAAAAATCAATCACCTTGATTTGGGAACTACTGCATGCTATTTTCAACATGAACACAAGAATTATCTGTGACATTGGGAGGAAGCTAAAGAAAGAATAAAAGCAAAACAGAATCCTAAAATCTCAAAACCAAGAGCAATGTCAGGTCATCTAAAGCGACCCATAACCTGTATGGAAATGACCTGTAACATCTCTGACAAGTGGTCATCCAGTCTTTGCCTGTAACTCTGGAATAATGGGGAAATTATTTTCTGATACAAGTGAGTCTACTTCTGCAAAGTTTAGTGGGAACTTCTCCCTTACTTAGAAACTAAATAGCCCTCTGTACTTTCAATCTATTCCTTTTGATTATGTTATCTGGAGTTAAGCAAAACAAGTCTAATCCTTTCTCCTACTTTAACATTCTAGCATTTTCCTATCTGCTACTTATTTGTCTGTTTAAAAGTTTTACTTATTTTCAAATAATCATTATATGTGTTTCTCATGCTATACCCATTTTTGCTGCAATGTATACCCAATATCCTTTATCAAGATAAATCAACAATCAAATTAATAATGACTAAGAGACTTTATAAGGGCCTAGGCTTCATTACATATAATTGGTTTTAAAATTGTGTCATCATTTTCATCTATTATCTTATACACACAAAAATCCAGTATCAAACTTTTAACCTGGTCAGAGATCTTCCAATGCTATTTCCTCAACTTTAAATCTTCTGGTCCATAACCTGCTTTTCTCACAATATCATTTTCATCATAATAAATTCAGTATCATGAATGAAATTCAAATACCATGAATAATTCAAATATCATTAATAAAGTCAAGTTGGTAAAAATGAACAATTTTTGAGCACACTGCCATAAGCTGTTTTTCTGAGGGAGGGGAGGGGAGGGAAGACTAGAATTTAATTTTATATGTTTGAATTAATATTTATTATTGATAGTAGTTTATATATCTCCCTGGCTTAACTTTTAGAACCATATCTGATTTATGAAGGAACTTGTTGAATGTTTTCATTCTCAAATACTAAGAATATTTGTTTGTGTGTGTGTGTGTGTGTGTGTGTGTGTGTGTGTGTATGTGTGTGTGTAAAATAGGCATAAATTATTATTTATAATTTGGCAGAAATCACTTGTACATTTTTTGAACCACAGTGGATTTTTTTATCTTTGGAATCTCCTTTACAACTTATTCAATGTTATTCTCCAAAATTAAGTTAATATCTCTATTCCTTATTTTGCCTAAAGATATTTGCTTATTAGAGAGGGTGAAATTTACCTTCAAGAAGAAACAGGGTTTTTATATTAATATTACTTTACTTGCCTTTAAAATATAAATAAGGGGGACAGCTAGGTGACCCAATGGATAGAGCACCAACCCTGGAGTCAGGAGGACCTGAGTTCAAGTCCAGCCTCAGACAATCAATAATTGCCTATCTGTGTGACCTTGGGCAAGTCACTTAATCCCATTGCCTTAAATTAAAAAAAAAACTAAAAAATAAATAGGGATATCAGAGAAGTACAAATATATTTATTTATATTCATATATATGAATTTAATGTGATATCATACATAACATATATAAATTATATATAAACCTAAGATGGATTTTCCTGACAGACAGAACTATAATCTACACTGTGCCCCACGTTAGGGACTATGACTCTAGACTGGCAAAAAGAAGTTACACTCTCCAGCTTTGATATTTCTCACTAAAAACTATTTCCTACAAAAGACCATAAAAGAGTTAGTATGCCTCTTTTTCAAATAATAAACAAATTGAGGAGTGTACAAATTAGAATAAACCAAAGTATAAACAAGAATGACGAATTTCTTTAATTGGGAAAGATAATCTCAACTCAAATCAGGAGAAAACTCTCACCAACAGATAATCTGTTACTAGCAGTTTCAAGTACTTAAAGACAAGGGAAGTGGTGAGTGGACACCTGATACTCTTTCAGAAATTCACACTTGCCTTTCAAGATGGCCTCTCTAAAATATGTCTTCCCAAACTGAAAGTCTCCTCATGCAGCATTGGTTCAGAGTTCTCTGAGGTTTAAGGAGAGCTGAGTTGAATGTGCAAATTTACAACACTCTCTAAAAGTTAATGGTGTATTTTCTTAAATTCTTCACATCTAAGACTAAAGTTATTATTTTTCCCCCCCAAAAAAATCTCTTCTATTGCTAACTTCCCTATTATGGTTGAGGTCCTGTCTCACTTAGTGAGAATCATGACCTGAGTGTTACCTGCAGCTCCTTACTCTCTCATCCCTACCATGCTCAATCTATTGCCAATGCTTGTCAATTCTACTATTGTAATATATCTCATCTATGTTCCTTCTCTCTTCAGTCACTGGGGTAGGTCCTCTTGCCTACAGGTTGGTCTCCCTGCCACCAGTCTCTCCACATTCCAGCCCATCCTCCAAACAGCTAATGGAGTGATCCTCCTAAAGTGCAGAGCTGACCGTGTAATCCCTCAGTGCCCCATTCAAAAACTAGTGACTCCACATCCACTATACATATACAAATAAAAATATCTTCTATTTGGTATTCAAAGTCCTTCATATCTTGAATTTACCCTTCCTTTTTTTCTGTCTTCTTAAACTCCTTTACTCCTCAATCAGCTACGCAGGCCTCCATGTTATTTCTCAAACAAAGAATGTTTCCATCTCCTGACATTCTTTGCATTTTCAATAGTTGAAATTTCACATTTGAAATTCTTTGTTCCATTATTTCTACTTTTGGGCTTCCCTTCATAACAGGTCACATTTCTGTTTCGTACTAACTACAAAAGTGGCATCTGGGTTTATTTAACTATGTTCAGCTAAAATTCCAACTTCTACAAGAAGACTTTCCCTGACCCCCCACCCCAGGGATTATCTCTTATCACACACATAAATACACTTATTCTATGTTACGTTTATGTGACTTATACATGAATACACACAGTATTTGTACAATGTCGTATCTTTCCATCATACTGTGAGCTCCAAAGATTGTCTTTTGCCTTTTGTTTTATTTTCAGTCTTTAACCTAATGTCTGGCATATAATAGGAGTTTAAGAAATGCTTAATGAATGATGATTTATAAGATGTTCAATGTCTATGCCTTATTCAATAGCTTTTCTTCCTACCAATCTCATTATTCTCTTATGCTGAAACACTGGATTTGAGGGATTCAGGAAAGGATCTGTTTGCTTACCTAAAGATCCTCAGTGGGCAATTGCTAAAGTAAATAGAAGGAACTTAGCTATTATTAGAACAAAATTGTGAATTTCCTTTAAATAGAACTATCATAATTAGAATAAGAAATTGTTTTTGTGGATGAATTTATTATCTTCTTTCTGTTAAATTATCCAGTGAGCCTTGGTTTCTGCCCTTGGCTTCTGAAATCAAAGTTTGACAAATGGCCCCTTATCCTCACAGACATAGATTTTGAAAACAGAAAAATCATTATCTATATGTATATGTATACGCATATAGATGTTTATGTGTATAAATTTGTATATATATATATATATATATATATATATATGTGAAATAATACATAATCTTGATATTTTATCAATGTATATTTTTGTAGGTTTTTGCAAGGGATGGGGTTAAGTGGCTTGCCCAAGGTCACACAACTAGGTAATTATTAAGTATTTGAGGTTGGATTTGAACTCAGGTCCTCCTGACTCCAGGACCAGTGCTCTATCCACTGTTCCAGCTAGCCACCCCTATCAATGTACTTTTACAATTTTTATTATTAGTTTTTATTTTACATCATTTTTTTCCAAATCTAAATACTGCAAAAGAAGACAACAAACATATCAACCATCCCTGAAGGTAACATTATGTATTTTTTTAATGTAGCAGTTCAAAATCTTTCATTGAACATAACAGGTCACATTTCTGTTTCATATTAACCACAAAAAGTGGCATCTGATTTATTTGACTATGTTCAAAATGTAGGATATAGTCATCTAAACTTCACTAAACTACCTTTATTACCACTTTGTAAGGAAAGGATTTTCTTCCAAAAGTTAAAGATGCTTAATAACAATCACAAAATGATTTGACTCATCGTGACACACACATGAACACACAAACACACACACACACACACACACACACACACACAATTCCTATAAAAATAGGAAGAAATGTCTACCATTTTGTAAAATGCACATTTTCTTATGTACTTTCATATTAACATTATCATCTTTGGATTGATTTATTTTATCTCTGAAAATATAAAAGTATTCTTATTGCCAGTTTATTTTATGAGTCAGTTAATTACCCTTTTTTGTAGTAACATATGCATCATGTTTTCTCAATAGTGTCCTCACCATTTCCCAAAGAGTAGGGGGATTATCAAACACTGTTACTTTTTAGATGGTGAGTAGTTCAATTTTCTGCAGCATTAAAGAAATTTTTGCACATAGATAAAATCAAATACTTATAATGAAGTCCAGAAAATGCACAATAATTTTAACATCTATAATAAAATTGAAGTCTAAAGCATATGGAGTTATATTATTATTGATTGCTATTAGAAGAGAAATGCAAACATATTTTCTCAGGAAACATTGCTTGGTTCCGCAGTCAAAGACAAAATACTACAAAGGGAAAGATGGGACCAATGGTCTAATATTCTAGAACTTTTTAAATTATCTTGGCTTCTACTAATCTTTTTTATTTATGGTTGTTTTTTACTCTTAAAGGAATTCTCCAAAATTCAGTGCTCTTTCATTAAATCTGAATTTTGATAAGTCTATTCTGAGCACTGTCCCACTCCCATCCCTATCCCCACCCCCACCCAACCATCCTCAACTACTCTGACTCTGACTCTGGTTTAGATTTAAGATAAATTTCTGAGTGGAAGCCAGAAAAAGAGATAAATTCCACTAAGTCAACTAAACCAGTTTTTGGATCTGAGGGTATAGGGCACAGTGTCTAGGTACTTTTCTAGGTGATGGGAGGAAATACAAAGTTCTGATAAGACAGGTTGCCTGACCAAAAGGGAGATTACAATCCAGGAGTGGGGTGGAATGTAGATAATTGCAAAGCACATGTGTGACATTTAGCTTCAAAACAAGGTGTCAAGTGAAATCGAAAGTGAAAGAACATTATTACTGGGACTGGATAAGGGAAGACCTCCCAGAGAAGATGGTATTTGAATTTTTCTTTGAAGGATAGATAGAAAAAGTGTAAAAAAATACACAAAAGGTATGAAAGTATAGGCAGAAAAATGCTACAATTAGCATTACAGAGGATTTCTGAGTAGAAAATTGACAGGATTGCATTTATGCATGCTGAATATTAATCTAGAGAGAAAGATGAGAGTGGAACGAGGAAGCAGTTCCTGCAATGATCCAGCTAGGTGGTAATCATGTTAAGATTATGAGAGTGAAACTAGTTAAGAAGAAATGCATTTGAGGGGCAGCTAGGTGGTGCAGTGGATAGAGCATCAGCCCTGGAGTCAGGAGGACCTGAGTTCAAATCTAACCTCAGATACCTAATAATTGCCTAGCTGTGTGTGACCTTGGGCAAGTCATTTAACACCATCACATTAAATAAATAAAAAAGAAAGCTAATAGAGAGACAGAGAGAATAGAACATGTAAACTGAACATGAGAAATAATGGGGAAGAAAAATCAAAGATATAACACTAAGATTTTAAAATGTGAGAAATGTGAGGTCAAATTTGAACTCAGGTCCTCCTGATCCATCAGTTTCACTGGACTCTGAATGCTTGGCATATCCACAAAACACAATACAAATACATAGTTACCATATCAGGCATGAAACTGCTCAACTTCTGATCTTTCCTGTGGAACAAGATCAGAGGAATAGTTATCAATACAATTATTTGTCAACAAAGAAAAAAAGCACAGGATTTTAAATGCCAGGCTGTTCCTTTAGTTTCTGTGAAAAAAAAAATGCAAATAACAATGTTGCTTAATTGAAAATGTGATTCATTTCTATACACCATTTGATTTCAACTCAGAAATCATTGGCCTGAAACAGAATTCATTTAACACAATGTCATAATCCAGATGCAAAGTCAAACATCCAATTTAACAGATGTTTTTAAATATCTGGATCACCAAGGTAACTGATAGTGTTTCATTGCATTGGGAGGTAGTAGTTTTCCCCACTAAACATCTGCAATTTGTTGCTCACTTGTGTGGCATATTATAGAGAGGCCTCTCATTCAAGTCTGAGAAGGACTAAAATGTCTTCCAAGGTTGTTCCCGATATTAAGATCCTTTCAATGGGGTAAGAAGGTAAGAAGGATCAGAGATAACAAGGCAGCAAACTGTCCTCGACTTTCTGAAGTGCTTTCCTATAAATGCTGATACAGGCAAGTTAGATTGGGAGGGGGGAGATCACTGAAAATTATCAGTGTACGTAGAAGCTAATAGGACCCAAATATCTAACTTCTCCAATCTCCTATTGCTAAATACAATTTATAATAAAAGGGGCAAAAGGGAGATTCTTTTTTAGTTCTATTCACTTATATACATATACATATATATTATATATATATGTATATTGAAGCATGAATTATGTAAAAGTTAATCTAGGTATAGCAATGAAAAAAATTAGAATGAAAGTTGACTAGCAAAATGGCAATCACCACATCATCTTGGATAAGATGTCAGAACCTTGAAAGAAATGATAGAAGAGGGCAGCTAGGTGGCGCAGTGGATAAAGCACTGGCCCTGGAGTCAGGAGTACTTGTGTTCAAATCTGGTCTCAGACACTTAATAATTACCTAGCTGTGTGGCCTTGGGCAAGCCACTTAACCCCATAGCCTTGAAAAAATCTAAAAAAAAAAAAAAAGAAATGATAGAACAACAGGAGTAGTAACCATTTTCTTTTGTTAGTCTTATCCACAAACTAAATCTCAAGTTATTTTATTCAATGTCATCATTAAGGGAAGAATGAGGGAGTAGCAGGATATCTTTAGAAAATGAGAAATTATTCACATTGTAATGGAACTGGCCTTCAAGTATACCTCATGGAACCTCAGATCCAAGGTCTTTCTTGTTAAGGACAAAGAGTAGTCCAAGAAATGTATTTAGTTGGTGGGGAAGGGCATAAGATCAAGGATCTTTTCTCCCTAGGCTTCATACCTGCTTATGAAAGTAATGAACAAAATAGTTTCAAATTAAAAATTTTTTTTTAAAAATTAATGCAGAAATTTGTAAAACATCACAATTTTAAGGATCTAATTAATATTTCCATTATAGACATGGCATCATGCTATACAAAAATAGATACACAAGTAGAAGCAAATCAATCAACAATCATTTGTTAAATAATTACTATGTTACAGGCACCATGTTAACAGCTGAGGAAACAAAGAAAGGCAAAAACACAAAATCCCTTCCCTCAGCATTTTACAGATAAATGGATAAGAAAGGATTATAAGATGAAAAGGAATTAAATGACATCATCTTCTCTCACTGCTCTACTATATTATATAATATAAACTATTAATTCATGTCAAGTAGATCTTTATGTGACATTAGATGAAGTATTACTTATTTGTTAGTGGAAAAACATGCCAAAAGAGAAATATAGTATTACCCTATCAACACTCTGATTGTAGTCAGAAGTGACATTTAACTGGCCACAACCAAATGTCTAAGATGTCATGAAGGATGGGGATGGTTTTAAAATTTAATATATAAATTTGAGAACAACTCGTGAATTTTTCCTTTATATATTGTTCAATTTGACATGGCAAAAATTGACAGGCACCTATAATCACTCTTATGATGAGAAGGCAAGATCAATCCAAGTATCTTTAAAAAGATATATTAGCTATTGTTTTATGTTATACTTTGATGAGGATAAATATTATATTTTGCTGTTTAATCAATAGGCTTTATTAATGTTATCTCTCAAAAAAACAAGGAACAATAATGGTTGATCCTAAATACATTTTATTTACTTACCAAGTCAATTTTCAAAAATGTATATTCTTTGAAATTGACTCTATGCAAAAGGCCAGTGTAATCCTGACTTCTTACCTTGTGACTAATATTTTACATGGAAAATTTACTGCTTAAAAAAGTTATCACTACATACATTATTCAAATTTTATTATTAAAATATTCACAAGTAAAAGTGTACATGCTTTTAGAATAATTTTTAAAACTTTGAAAATTTGCAAATTATTCTATGATACTTTAAAATATTTCTAAAGCAATGCATTTTTAAGTTATTACTTCTGAAATATCTGGCTTTAAACATGTCAATAATTCTTTTTTTTTTAGGTTTTTGCCAGGCAAATGGGGTTAAGTGGTTTGCCCAAGGCCACACAGCTAGGCAATTATAAGTGTCTGAGACCGGATTTGAAACCAGGTACTCATGACTCCAAGGCCGGTGCTTTATCCACTACACCACCTAGCCGCCCAACATGTCAATAATTCAAATATAAAAGAATTAAAATATGAGGAGGTAAATTGATTCAAATGTTACTTGTTTTTAAATAATGTCAAAATTGATGTTTATTTTTTCTTAATGTCCCTGTTGGGGTCTTCTGAGAATACTAACTCGTATGTATGTGTGTTTGTATGTTTGTATGTATATGTATATATATGTGTATAAATATCTTCTAGTAAACATATTTTTAAGATTTTAAACTGCTGACAAATTGAAAATCTATATTGAAAGTGGGGGGGTTTCAACAACTGATTCCTTAAATGAAATCAGAGATCTGACCCCATATCCTGAAAAAAGGAAGAAAATTTTAGACATGTTGCATTTGAGATATTGAAATGTATAAATAATTACTGATAAGGGAATAGAATTCAGTATAAAAAACTTAGGTTGTATGTCTATATATATACATGCATGCATACATATACATACATACATATATACATAAATATATATAAATAAATCTGAGTCATATACATAAAGATGATTATTAAACTCATTGGAGCAGATAAGGTAACTAAGTGAAAGAGGACAGATTGCATTGAGGGTCCAGAATATGGTCTTGAGATGTTCCCAATTGTGGCATATTAAATAGATGAAAAGCCAGCAAAGAAGTCTGAGGAGCAAGCAAAGAAATCTAGGGAAATCCAAGAAAGAATAGTTTCACTAAAATCCCCAAAAGAGAGAAAACCCAGGAAGACAGATAATCAACAGTTTAAAATGCTGCAGAGGTGAAAAAAGATGAAGACAGAAAGGATCAAGAGATTTATCACTTAGGAGATCATTGCTCTGAAGAGCAGTTCCATTTGAGTAAGGAGGCTGAAAAACCAGCTTGCAAAAGACTTGAAGAAAAAGGGAAAAAAAGTGGAGGCAATAAGTGTAGACAGGTTTTTCAAACCCCCATCCTCCTGACTCCAAGGTCAGTGCTCTATCCACTATGCTGTGTCCTCAGGTAGCTGGTGTTCTCAGACACTTTCCACTTACTAGCTGTCACTTGGGCAAGTTACTTACCCCTGATTGCCTCCCATCTAGGGCTATCTCTAGTCATCCGTATTCATATCTGGCCCCTGGACCCAGATGACTCTGGAGGAAAAAGTGAGGGTGATGATTTTAGCACAGCATCTTCTCACTCAAACCCAATTCACTTGCATGTCATAGCATCACCTCCCTGACATCATGGACTTCTTCAAGAATGAAAGACAAACATCACCCAAGACAGATTTTCATAGAAATCTGCTTGTGAAAGGGAGGGGAGATCTAGGTAGATAAATTGAGGGGATGACTGCATTTATTAAGGATATTTTTAAAGATGAGGGGGACTTCATAAATTTGTAGACAGTAGGTAAGGAATCAGTAGATGAGGAAAGACTGAATATCTGACAGTGAGAGGAGATGATTATGGGAATACTTTCATGGAGAAGATGGGAAAGCATGAGATCAAGGGTGACAATAATAGCATTTATATCAAAAATATCATGTGCAAGGCACTATGGCAAGTACTTTACAAATAATGTAATTTTATCCCCACAGCACCATGGGAGGTATATAATTATTATCCCCATTTTACAGTTACAATTACTCCTCTCATCAAATATTCAATTTTTCCTAATCAAATGATTCCTTACCTACTGCCTAAAGAGGGATGGGTCTTGACAAAAATAGGTCCATTTCTCTATCTGCAATTGAAACAAAAGAAGAGAGCATGGGTAATAAAATCAAGGGCTCTGAGAAGTATAGTAGGAAAGAAAAATGAGGCTGAGACAAATGGCCTCAATTTTGCCTGTAAAAACAATGCTTTTACCTAAGAGAGCATGGGAGGTAGAAGTAAGGGAGACTTAAGACGGTTTGAAATATCCTCTCTGAGAAGTGGCATAGAGAATCAGTCAAATTGACTACTTTCTTTAATGATAAAATTTATGAATATACATATATATGTATATATATATATATGTGTGTGTGTGTCAAATGGCAAATCGTCATAGAAAATAATTGAATTAAGTACCAACTGAACAGTTTAAAAAGAAGCTATAGAAAATCTTAATATTATATATAGATTCTTAATATGTATATTATATATATTCTATATAATATAGCCTACATATATTTTAATATTCTCTATATACAATAATTTCACAGCTAGATAAATATTACTAACAGATAACTAAAGGAAAATAATTAATGAAACAGTGTTGAAAAAATAAGGATTCACTAAACCCAAGAGTTAAATAAGTGTCCAATATGCGTAAGGTACTTCCTTAGACACAGAAACAATAAAATTGCTGTCTTGAGAATATGTTCTACTGGGTGAATAAAACACACATAGATATGAAAATATAAAATGTATACTAAATGAACAAAAGGAAATTTTGGCAAGGGAAAGATGAGCACTAATCTCTTCAAATGTTTCATGAGAATGTTAAGAATATGTCTATCTTTTAAAAAATTATATCTACTTCCATTACAAGATACCTTTAGAAAATGATCATGTATTAGGTTATAAAGAAATGGTAAACAATTGGAAAAATCAAAAAAAAACTCCTTAACAGTCCCAGATATAATAAAATAGTAAAAAGGAAACATGCAAATGATGCAGACTAAAATGGAAACTACAACTTTAAAGGAGTCAGTCAAAAAAATTAAAGAAAAAATAAACACCTTAAATTATAACAATGAAACAACATACCAACATTTATGAGATGTAGCTAAAGTAGTCCTCAAAGGAAAATACATGTTCTAAAAATATTTATTAATGTGTGTAATAAAAATTCATTAAGAAAACTATTAGAGACTGGTCTGAACAAAGGAAAGTTTTCATTTACTTTTTCTCAAGAAAAAGGGCAAACTCACTGACACATACTAAGATAATGAAGGCAGGGAGCTCCACTAAAAGCACAGAAAGTTTGGTTTATAAAGATTCTAACCACAATTGCCCCACCCCAACCCCCTTTCCCCTTCAGCTCATTGGTTGGGTTTCAGGGGGGAAGAGTCTATTCACAGATATCTACACAAAGAAAGGAACGCATTATTTTCAAAATATGTATCTCATCAGATGGTGGGGTGACCTGTTTTCTGGACCCTCTTAAAGATCCTGATGATGTTCACACTGTTTTGACTATAAAAAGTAGGATTCTCATGGTCAGTGACTCAGTTAGCAAAACAGTCTTATTGCAAAAGCAGGACGTCCTGGATTTCCTGAAATACAAGGTTTTCTTATCATAAACACTTTAACCCTGAGAGGACTTCACTAGGAACTTTCCCACATATTAGTAAAAGTGAAAAATACAAGAATAATAAACTGAGTATTCAACTTAAAAAAACTTTGACAATTAAAAGAATAACAAAACAAAGCAAAGCACAAAAGAAGAAAGCATGCACAATGGGAAAGAAATAGAAAAAATTCTAAAGTTAAAGATGAATGAAATGATAAAATAAAGAGGTAATTTTCTGAAATAAGGAAACATAAAATATTAGCTAAATGGAAACTCAATTTGTCAAAATTAAAAAGTTAGAAGAGTTTACAAAGAAAATTGATAGAAAACATAAATCAACTTTCAATAATACTGTAAGTTTAATAATAATTTAAGTTTAATTAAAATATGAAACACTCAAATTAACAAAACAATGAATACCTTTAACAATTGAATACATGAAAGCAATTCAAGAAATTCAGAAGTGAACTGTCAGAGGAAAACAACACACACTTGCTATAGATGGATTTATAGTGAATTCAGGATGAAGCAACTGATGTCTGTTATGTAAATTACTATCAATAATAGAGAAAAGAGGGGTGGCTAGGTGGCACAGTGGATAGAGCACCAGCCCTGGAGTCAGGAGTACCTGACTTCAAATCCAGCCTTAGACACTTAATAATTACTTAGCTGTGTGGCCTTGGGCAAGCCACTTAACCCCATTGTCTTGCAAAAAAAAAACTAAAAAAATAATAATAGAGAAAAGAAGTACTTTATTAAATTTCTTTTATAAGACAATATGGTTGCCCATCTCACACTAGAAACGAATAAGGTAAGGAATGACAACTACAAACAAATATGACTAATCAGTATTGATACAAAAATTTAAATGCAATTTTGGCAAAGTGAATACTCTATATAAAAATTATTTGCTATGTTCAATTTGGTTGCAGATAAGGACTACTAAATTTTAGGATATTAATAAGCATAATTATTTTTATAATAGCAAAACTACAGGACTATCTATATACAAAACTTCAGGAAAGGCCTTTAACAAAATGTAATATTTTGTTAAAATTCTATAATATAATGAAATTGAAGGATAGTTTAAAGATATTTTCCAGGCCAAGAGTTAGCTTTATTGGCCTTAGAGAAATTCTGGAAGTTTATCTAATAATCTGTGGAATAATAAAAGGATAAGAGGCAGTGTAGTGAATCAAAAGTTGCTCTTGAAGTCAAGAAGACCTGAATTTTAATATTACCTCTGACATATACAAACCATGTGACTATTCAAAAAATCCCTTAAGTTCTCAAAAATTCCTAAGGCAATTCTTTAAGATGATAAATTGGACACAAGTTCCTTATTTATTCCAGTGAAAATAGTTTCCATAAAAGAAGTTGCCTGGATAAAGGAAATTAAAAGTACAATTCAAAGACAGAAAATAAAAACCATAGTATCCCCCTTCCCACTATTATTTGGCACAAATCCAAAATTACAAGTGACAGCAGCAAGGTAAGGGGAAAAAATTGTACTTACAGATGACAATTTATTTTAAAACCTTAGAAGAATCATAAAATAACTATTCAAATCAATGAACAGTCTCACAGTAAGCATCAAAGTAGAAAATAAATCCTCAAAAGTCTTCAACATTTCTGACATTACTAAAAACCAAGAGGATATAATGGAGGGATTCCACCCAAATTAACTACAAAATATTAATTATGAGGAAGTTGACCTACTTAGACATTCTCATGACAAATATAATTACAAAATATTCTTTTGTTTTTGTTTTTGCAAGGAAATGCAGTTAAGAGATTTGGCCAAGGTCATACAGCTAAGTATTAAGTGTCTGAGGTCAAATTTGAACTCATGTCCTGCTGACTCCAGAGCTAGTGCTCTATCTACTGCACCTCCTAATTGCCCCCTACAAAACAAGTTTGGTCATGATAATTTCAATCATTTTGTGGTTTTTCTTTCCATTTGTACTGTTATAGTAATTGCTGATATTGTTTTTTGCTTCTTATCTAAATGTGCCTCAGTTCACCTACAATGCTGTGCAAATTAACTGGGACAGAGTTAAGTAATTCATTTTATTGACATAATATACTTTACAATTCTCTACACCTTTAAAACACTTAATATGGAACGTGATTTCATATTGGTACAAACACTTGCTTCACAGGATTTGGCATCAAGAAAGTAACATTTTGACTTACTCTGATTCTTCAAGATGAAACCATACTAAATCCAATGGATATTAACTATGTATGTATTTGGGGAACAACTCATTTTTCCAAGTCTAGCCTTAAATATATAACAGAATTTTCAAAGACTTTAATTAAGCAAATTCTTAGTTCATTTTAATTTCTTTCAGTTAAACTTCTTAACCTTTGACAACATGTACAATAATTTAAGTCCTTTTTGCAATATTCCTTCTCCATTTGGGGATTTCTATAATTCTAGAGCAATTCTGCTTTTCAGGAAATCAATCAAAGAGTGACATCTGACTTTTTCAATTACGTGAATCAGATTAGGTGAGGTAAAATTGGCAGGTCTTGACAACAACTTGGATATGAGGGCTGAGGGGGTTGGCATGGGGGTTAGAGATACAAGGAGTCAATAATGACACAATATTGGGTACCTAAGGTATGGAGTTGTCCTCTACAATAATACAGAAAGTAGGTAGGAGAGGGGGACAGTTTAGGGGGAAAGAAAATGAGTTCTGTTTTGGACATAATAAGTTCAAGACACCTACTGGACATCCAGTTTTCTAAAAGCTATCTAGCTCTCTTGTGTCTGGAGTTAGTTGTCAGCATAGAATTTGGTCCAGGATAGGTAGATGTGAGAATCATTAGCACAGAAGATAATTAAATCCATAAGAGCTAATGATCACCAAATGAAGACATATAGTAGGAGAAGATATAAGGCATAGGGCAGAACTCTGAGGGACTCCCATAGACAAGATCTGCAGGAGGATACAGCAAAAGAGACAGGGAAGGATCAGTCAAACAGGTAGCAGAAACCAGGGGAAAGAGTGATATTCCCAAAAGTCTAGAGAGAAGAAAGGATAAAAGAGGAAAGAGAGATCATCAGAGTCAAAAGCTACAGAGAGATTGAGGAGAATGAGAACTGAGAAAAGGTCATGGTATTAAATTAGATAGATAGATAGATAGATAGATAGATAGATAAATAGATTAATTGATAGATTGATAGATAATTAATTTATAAAAAATATACCTAACTATAGCAGGTAAAGAATATTCAACAAGGATGTAGCATTGATTCACAACTTTTCTTCCTCCATACTTACCATGCTAACTTACCAGTCAGAAGAACATATGAGAAACTTCCCCACAAACTCTCTCTCTCTCTTTCTCTCTCTCTCTCTCTCATACATACATACACACACACACACACACACGCACACACACGCACGCACACACACACACAAACACACATATAATCAGATCACCAGGAAGATATTCCAATCCAATCCATTTTCAAGATATTATTGACACAATTAATTATGTTATTCCCACATCTCTTGATCAATTAAGTCTCTATGTCATTTTTATTACCTTTTAAGGAAAATTTAGTCTAGACTTATGGGGGTGGGGAGAGGGAGGAAATTTTGTTTCAGACATTAAATTTGAAATGTTTACAGGACAGCTAATTCAAATGCCAATAGGCAGTTCATAACATAAGACTAGAGTTTAGGAGTGAAACTAGTGTTGGATAAACAAATGTGAAAGTCATCTACACAAAAATGATCATTAAATCAATGGGAGCTGATGAAATCACCCAGAGAGAGGGTGTAGAGAGATAGAAGGGAAGGAAGCCCAGGGCAGAGTCTGGGCATACAGCCAAAGCTGAAGAAGCTGCCTCAAAGATGTACAATTCATTATGAAACATTAAGGACATACCTTGTGGAAAATGTAATATTTTCTATATATTTAAAATATATATATAGGGAAATGTAATATTTTCTATATATTTAAAATATTTAAAATAGTATTTTGTTTTGAATCCTAACAGGTATTTAAGTGACTTTTAGGCACTTGAGATTCATATTCAATAACTGGAGTCACATTTTTTAATGTTTGTATCAGCATAGTTATTTTTTCACATATTGACTTTGAGAAATAGTGGAGGGTAGAAAGGTCTGGCATTCTGTGGTCCACAGGTTCACAAGAAGTCATACACAACTGAATGACTGAAATATTACAAATGTAAAGAGAATTCTTTCTTGAAGGTTATTCTGAACTTTCCAAAAAACATCCCTATGTCTTTATAAAAAAGATTTAAACTAACTTTCAATATCCAGTTTATCTTGGCTTTATTAATAAATATTTAAGTATATTTCCTGAATTCTATTCATTAAGGAAAACTTTAAAATCACAGCAAGCTAGCATCCAGATATAAGTTGGGTATCAGCCTCATCTATATTAAGAATAAGGAGTAGCTGTTTTCTCACTGTTTCAGAAAGCGTTAACAGAGTCAATTATAGTTTCTATTATTGTTTTTATTTTGTTATTAAAAATCTGGCCAACTTCAACATAAATGAACATTTCTACATATGAAGAATAGAAAAAGGTGTGACATATGCAATAGTAATTCTCCCTTATGCATAGTTTCTTTTTATATGCCCTTAAAATTTAACATGGTGGTTTCAACACCACCTAGCTTGTCGGAATAATTTTTTGAATATCCTCCTGCTATCTTCTGTTTATATTTTAAATAGTTCATGGATGTTTATTTCTTTAATTTCCTCTTTTGATTTTTTATCAACCCCTTATCCTCCCTAAATTGTTTGGGCAACAAAAAAATGACTTCCTTCAAAACAAAGAAATATAATCACATAAAACAAATCTATAAAAAGTATGGCTCATTCTATATCTTGTTTCAAGAAGCATGATTGATCTTCAGTCTTCAGGAATTGTCACTGATGAAAATGAGTTATTCATAGATCATAAATCTTAAGTCTTTCACAATTATATCTTTCATATTGTTTTAGTTGGATAAATTGTTCTCCTGGTTCTGCTTATGTCCCTTGTTACCATTAAACCAAACTTCCTAGATTCTCTGAATACATCATATTCATTATGTCTTAAGACTGAATATACTATAATTGTCAAATACCAAAAATAGGGTCAACCATTGCTCAAATGATGAGCACTTACATTGATTTCAATCCTTTGCTAGTACAAATATATATGTGTGTGTGTGTATATACATACATATATATATATATGCATATATATATATATACATATAATATAACATTTTGGATAAAGTTCCAAATTGTTTTCCAGAATAAAAATAAAAATGAGAAATGTGGCCTTTATCAGGGAAACTTGTTTCAATATTTTTTCCCAAAGTTCCTATTGCTAACTATATTTCCCCTCATACTCTTCCCCACTATACCACTTATTCTTTTATCTCTTTTCAGGTGGTTTATATCTAACTACTACCTCCCCAAATCTTCCCTCCCTTCCAGCATCTAATCCCCCACCTCTCCCCTTCTCCCACCCTTTTCAACTCCTACTTTCCTCTAGGGTAAGAGATGTCTCTGCCCAATTGAATGTGAATGTTATTCATTCTCCTAGCCACTTCTGATGAAAGTAAGGCTCACTCACTCTCCCTCCCCTCTCCACGTTCCACTACACTGAAAAAGTTTTTTCTTGCTTCTTTCACATGAAATAACTTACCCCATTCTACCTTCCCCTTTCCCTTTCTCTCAGTACATTCCTATATATAATACCTTCAAATTCAACTCCTTCCTGTGCCTTGCCTATATATATATATATGTATATATATATATATGTACATATATATATGCTATTTCTAACTACCCTATTAAATGAGAAAGTTAATAAGCCAGTATCATTAAGTACCTTATGATTTGCCTTTATGCTTTACCTTTTTATTCTTCATTTGAGTCTTGAATTTGAAGATCACATTTTCTGTTCAGTTCTGTTCTTTTCATCAGGAAAGTTAGAGGGTACACTATTTCACTGAATATCCATCTTTTCCCCTAAAAGAGTATGTTCAGTTTTGCTGAGCAGTTGATTCTAGGTTTTAATCCAAGCTCTTTTGCCTCCAGAATATCATATTTCAAGCCCTACAATCCCTTAAAGTAGAAGCTGCTACCTGTTTGTGGTGGCAAAGAATTACAAATCAAGTAAATGACCTTCAATTGGGGAATGGCTTAGCAAACTGTGGTATATTTGTGACATGGAAGAATATTGTTCTATGAGAAACCAGGAGGGATGGGAATTCAGAGAAGCCTGGAGGGATTTGTATGAACTGATGTTGAATGAGATGAGCAGAATCAGAAAAACACTGTACACCCTAACAGCAACATAGGGGCGATGATCAACCTTGATGGACTGGCTCATTCCATCAGTGCAACAATTCAGATCTATCTGCAATGGAGATTACCATCTATATCCAGAGAAAGAATTGTGGAGTTTGAACAAAGACCAAGGACTATTACCTTTAATTTAGGGGAAAAAAACTGATATCTTATTGTCTAATCTTGCTATCTCTTTTACTTTATGCTTCTTCCTTAAGGATATGATTTCTCTCTCATCACATTCAATTTGGATCAATGTCTACATGGAAACAATGTAAAGATAGGCAAATTGCCTCTTGTAGGGGGTGGGGGGAGGGAAGTAAGATTATGGGGAAAAGAATTGTAAAACTCAAAATAAAATCTTTAAAAACAAAAAAATTAGAAGCTGCTAAATCTTGTCTTAACCTGACTGTGGCTCCATTATAATTGAATTGCTTCTTTCTAACTGCTTGCAATGTTTTTTCTTTGACTTGAGAGCTCTGAAATTTGGCTATAATGTCCCTGGAAGTTCTCATTTGAGGATCTCTTTAAGGAGATTGATGTTCTGTTTTACCCTCTGGTTCTAGAATATTAGGGCATCTTTCCTTGCTAATTTCTTGAAAAAGGATGCCCAGGTTTTGTTTTTTTTTTGGGGGGGTGGCTTTCAAATAATCCAATAATTTTTAAATTTTCTCTCTCCTAGATCTATTTGCTAGGTCAGTTGTTTTTCCAATGAAATATTTCAAATTTTCATCAAGTTTTACATCCTTTTGATTTTGTTTTACTGTTTCTTGATTTCTCTGAAGTAGCCTGGACTGCACTGTAGGTCCTTTTATATCCTGGTGCAACAGACCTTTCCCGATGATCTTCCAAGTTGTCTTTGGCTGTGAAATTGTTTCACTCAGTGTTTTTGTGGGTTCTACCACTCTAGAATTTGGTTAGAATAATTATTTAAAGGTATTTGAAGTAGTTTAGGGTAAAGGCCCTGCCTTTACTCTGCCATCTTGGCTCTTTTATTTTTTTAAATAATTTATAAACCATTAAAGTCAATTGTTCTTTGAACATTTGATTAAATTCACTTATAAATTCATTTGGTGTTGGTTCTGTTCATTATTAAAGTTGTGAGGAGGCACAGTATGATTTTGGATCTCCTGTTCCATGCCCTAAGATGCACCCAGCTGTGAACTAGCCATACCTCCTGTGGCTGCTCCCAAACTCAAGAAGTGAAAAGTTGGACTCTGTCTCAATGTATAGTCATTTTTAGGGGAGTGGGGGAGAAGGAAAAGGCTGATTCTGTCTCTTGTTTCTCTTAGGACAGGACAAAAATATAACTTAAGGTCTTCTGGACTCTTACCAGTTTGCATCCCCTTGTTCAAAGCACTGGCTGATTTCAGATCCTTTTATAGGATCTTTTATTGGTTTTTTTCTCTCCCTGCATCCAACAGCCTCAGACATCTTTACTAGGATTTGTGCTGATGTTCTGGTCTGATTCTTCTCCATATCTAGGAATTTTCTCCTTGTTCCAAGATGTTGTAGAGAAAAAGGCCCTTTGCTAAGGTCTCCTGATCTTCCCTCATTTATAATATGAAAATAACCTCTTAAAAAAATATGATCAAAAAAAAACCAGAAAGAGAAGCTAGGAGAAGAGCACCTACCTCAAAGTCTGTCTTCGGGGATCATGGGTGTGCCAGGACCAGAGAACAGAGAGCCAGTGGGGATGGGGTGAGAACTGGTCTAGCCTAAGATCAGCCCCAAAGGCTTTCACTGTAGGAAAAAACAACTGAAGAGTGGAGTCTTTGGCAGTGGGACTGATGGTCTAGGGCTTACCAGAAGGGCTGAAGGATGAGTTCCAGCCTCTAGCACCCCCTACTGCCTAGGTGGAGTTATTACACTCAGTGAGCAAAGCCTCTAGCTCCTCCTACTGGCTGGCCCACTTGGAGTTACTAAACCCAGTGGGTAAATCCTCTAGGGATTCCAATATAAAACTTCTGTGAACCAGTACCTTCCGCAACACAAGACTTAGGAAAATGAAGAAAGGCCAGTAGAAAGGGTGTCCTTAGAAAAATTCCTAGAAGAAAAAGCCCTAACTCAGAGGAACGTAGAACCTCTGAGGAGAATATGATTTGGTCTCCAGCACAAAAACACTTCCTTGATGAAATTAGCAAGGAGTTTAAAAATCAATTGGAAAATTTGGGAAAAGAAACCCAAGAGAAAATTAGCATCTTGCAACAAGAAAATAAATCCTTGGGAAATACAATTGGATAAATGCAAAAAGAAAAATGTTCTCTCAAAACTTCATTTGATCAAATGAAAAACTCTTACAAAAATAGAATTGACCAATTGGAAAAGGAACTGCAAAAGGTAAATAAAGATAATTATTCTCTTAAAAAAGAATGGATGAGGCAGCTAGGTGGTGCAGTGGATAGAGCACTGGCCCTGGAGTCAGGAGTACCTGGGAAGTTCCAATATAGCCTCAGACACTTAATAATTACCTAGCTGTGTGGCCTTGGGCAACCTACTTAAACCCATTGCCTTACAAAAAACTTTAAAAAAAAAAGAATGGAGTCTGTGGAAGCCAATGTCTTCATGAGACAAGAATATGTTAAACAAAACCAAAAAACTGGAAAAAATAGAAGAAAATGTATAATACCTCATCAGCAAAACCACTGACTTCAATAGTAGATCAAGGAGAGGTAACCTAAGAATTATTGGTCTTCCTGAAAACATTGAAGAGAAAAAAAAAGCCTGGACTCAATATTACAGAATTTAGTAATGGAAAACTGCCCTGATATCATGAAACCAGAGGGAAATAAAGTTATTGAAAGAATACATCAATCCACTCCAGAAAGGGATCCCAAAATGAAAATGCCAAGGAATATTGTGGCCAAATTCCAGAACTATCAGATAAAAGAGAAAATCCTGCAAGCAGCCAAAAAGAAACAATTTACATATCAAGTAGCCACAGTAAGGTTACACAGGACCAGGAAGCATCAACATTAAGGGATCAATGAAGAATTCATTATCTGGCAAAACTGAGCCTTCTAGGGCAAAAGATGGACATTTAATGAAATAGGATACTTCCAACTTTTCCTCATGAAAAGACCAGAGCTTAATAGAAAATTTGGACATCAAACAGGAGACTCAAGAGACACATGAAAAGGTAAAAAAGGGGATGGGAGTTAAAAAAATGAAAAAACTGTTATCCAATAAGATGAAACTGGCTATATCCATACTTGGGAGAAAGACTCTAATAACTTCCAATAATTGTAACTCTATTAGAGAGAATATACTTAGCCAGAAGTAATGGACACTCATGACATTTCAGTGACTCAGACAGAATGATTTAAAAACAATACCTACTTTAAAAAGAGGACAGTAAAGAGATGGGAGGATGGAGGAGACTGAATGGGGTAAATCTCATTACATTAAGAGATACAAAGGACTTATTGCAATAGAGAGGAAGAAGGGAGGAGGTGAGAACTGCCTGAATCTTACTCTCATCAGATTGGCTAAAAATGAACATACATACACACAGTTAAGTTAAGAAACTTATCTTACCTTGAAGGTATAAAAAGGGGGAAAGAGGGAAAAGGGAGGAAGAGGAAAGGGGGAACCAACAGAAGGAAGGGAAGGAAGAGGGGGCAAAGGGAAAGGGGGAAAAGGGGGAGGGCATTGGATATAGGAGGGCAAACACAGTTAAGGTGGTGGTATTCAGAAACAAAATACTGGGAATATGGATAAAGGGAAAAAAGGGGGGAAATACAAACAGGGAAGATAAAATAGAGGGCAATAAAGAGATAGCAATTATAACTTTGAATGTGAATGGGATGAACTCTCCCTTAAATGGAAGCAAATAGAAGACTAGATTAAAAACCAAAATGTTATAATATGCTGCTTACAAGTAACTCATTTGAAGCAGAGAGAGATGCATATAGAGTAAAAGTAAAAGGTTGGAACAAAATATATTTTGCTTCAGCTGAAGTGAAAAAAGTAGGGGTAACAATCCTTATCTCAGACAAAGCAGCTGAAAAAACAGATTGTGTTAAAAGAGATAAGGAAAGAAACTATATCCTCCTAAAAGGTACCATAGACAATAAAGTAATTTCAATACTAAATATGTATGTACCCAATGGTATAGCATTCATACTCTTGAAGAGAAGTTGAAGAAGTTACAGAAAGACATAGACAGCCAAACTCTATTAGTGGGAGACCTCAACTTCCCCACTCTCAGATTTAGATAAATCTAACCATATAATAAACAAGAAGGAAGTTAAGGAGGTAAATAGGTTGTTAGAAAACCTAGAGTTTTGGAGGAAATTGAATGAGGATAGAAAGGAATACATACTTTCTTTTCTGCAGTACAAACCACTTACACAAAAACTGACCATGTACTAGGGCATAAAAACTTAATAATCATCTGGCCTTAGACATTTAATAATTACATAGCTGTGTGGCCTTGGGCAAGCCACTTAACCCCATTGCCTTGCCAAAAAACCCAACCTCAATTGAAGAAAGGCAGAAATAGTTAATACATCTTTGTCATATTATAATGCAATAAAAATCACATGCAATATTGGGCCAGGGAGATATAGACCCAAAACTAATTGGAAACTAAATAACCTCATTTTAAAGAATCAGTGGAACAGCAAATTATAGAAAGAATTACATTTTTTATCCTAGATAATGACAATAATGGAACAACATCCCAAAACCTATGGGGAAACACTCAAGGCAGCTGTCAGGGGATATATTATATATCTTTAAATGCTTACATGAATAAATTAAAGAAAGAGGAAATCAATGAACTAAATTTGCAATTAAAAATAGAGAAAGAACAAATTAAAAACCTCCAATTAAATACCAAATTAGAAATTCTAAAAATTAAAGGAGAAATTAATAAAATAGAAAGTAAAAAAAATATTTAACTAATAATTAAAACCAAGAGCTGGTTTTGTGAAAAAAAACAATAAAATTAATAAATCTCTGGTCAATTTGATTAAAAAAAAGAAAGAAGAAAAATCAAATTGCTAGTATCATAAATGAAAAAGGTGAACTCACCACCAATGAAGAGGAATTAAAGTAATAATTTGGAATTATTTTGCCCAATTCTATGCCCATAAATTTGATAATCTAAGTGAAATGGATGAATATTTACAAAAATATAAGTTGCCCAGGTTAAATGAAGAGGAAATTAAACACTTAAATAATCCTATCTCAGAAAAAGAAATTCAACAAGCCATTATTGAACTCCCTAAGAAAAAAATCTCAAGGGACAGATGGATTCATAAGTGAATTCTATCAAACATTTAAGGAACAATTGGTTCCAATTCTATATAAACTCTTTGGAAAAATAGGTGAAGATGAAACTCTGTCTAACTTTTTTCTATGACACAATTATGGTGCTGATACCTGAACCAGGAAGAGTTAAAACAGAGAAAGAAATTTATAGACCTATCTCCCTGATGAATATAGATGCAAGAATCTTAAATAAAATCTTAGCAAAATGAATACAACAAGTTATCACTAGGATAATACATTATGACCAAGTAGGATTTATCCCAGGAATGCAGGGTTCATTCAATATTAGGAAAACTGTGAGTATAATTAATTATATCAATAACAAACCTATCAGAAATAATGATTATATCAATAGAGGCTGAAAAAGCTTTTGACAAAATACAGTACCCATTCCTATTAAAAACACAAGAGAGTGTAGGAATAAATGGATTGTTCCTTAGAATAATAAGCAGTATCTATATGAAACCATCAACAGCATTGTATGCAATGGGGATAGGCTAAAGGCATTCCCAATATGATCAGGGGTGAAACAAGGATGCCCATTATCACCACCACTATTCAATATCGTATTAGAAATGCTACCTTCAGCAATGAGAGAAGGAAAAAGAAATTGAAGGAATTAGAATTGGGAAGGAAGAGACAAAACTCTCACTATTTGCATGATGGTATACCTAGAGAATCCCCCAAAAAAATCATCTTACAAACTACTAGAAATAATTAACAACTTTAGCAAGGTTGCAGGATATAAAATAAACTCTCATAAATCCTCAACATTTCTATATATGACTAGCAAGATGCAGTAGAAAGAATTAGAAAGAGAAATCCCATTCAAAGTAACCTCAGACAACATAAAATACCTAGGAGTCTACCTGGTAGACTCAGAAAATTTTTGAAAACTTCTCACACAAATAAAATTAGATTTACATAACTGGGCAAACATCAGCTTCATGGATAGGCCGAGCAAATATAATAAAAATGATAATTCTACCAAAATCAAACTATTTGTTAAATACCCTACCAATCAAAATTCCAAAAAATTACTTTAATGAGTTAGAAAAAATTGTAAGTAAATTCATATGGAGAAATAAAAAGTCTAGAATCTCCAGGGATTTAATGAAAAAAAGTGAAAAAGAAGATGGCTTAGTCCTACCAGAACTAAAATTATATTATAAGTTATTAGTCATCAAAACTGGCTAAGAAATAGAGTGGTGGATCAGTGGAATAGACTAGGTGCAAAAGCAGGAAACAATTATAGTAATCTGCTGTTTGATAAACCCAGAGTCCAGCTATTGGGATAAATACTCTCTCTTTGATATAAAAACTGTCGGGAAAATTGGAAGTTAGTATGGAAGAAACTGGGATTAGATCAACACCTCACACACCTTATACCAAAATAAGATCAAAATGGATACAGGTTTTAGATGTAAAAAATATAAGCAAACTAGAAGATCAAGGAATATTTTACCTTTCAGAGTCAAATTCTTAAAATAAAAAACATGCCATTCTCCAATTGACAAATGGTCAAAAGAGATGCAAAGGCAATTTACAGCTGAGGAAATCAAAGCAATTCATAGTCATATGAAAAATTGCTCTAAATCACTAATTATTAGAGAAGTGCAAATCAAAATATCTCTGAGGTACTAACCTCACACCTCTTAAACTGACCAATGTGACCAAAAAAGACAATGATCAATGTTGGAAGGGATGTGGGAAATATGGGACACTATTACATTGTTGATGGAGCCATGAACTCATCCAACCTTTCTGGAGAGCAATTTGGAATTATGCCCAAAGCGCAACAAAAATATGCATACCCTTTGATCCAGCAATACCACTTATGGGTCTATACCCTGAAGAGATTATGAAAAAAGGGTAAAATCATCATTTGTACAGAAATATTCATAGCAGCCCTGTTTGTGGTGGCAAAGAATTGGAAATCAAGTAAGTGTCCTTCAATTGGGGAATGACTTAGCAAACTGTGGTATATGTATGTCATAGAACACTATTGTTCTATTAGAAGCCAGGAGGGATGGGAATTCACGGAAGCCTAGAGGGATTTGCATGACCTGAGGCTGAGTGAGATGAGCAGAACCAAAAAAACCCTAACAGCAACATGGGGGTGATGATCAACCTTGATGGACTTGCTCATTCCATCAGTGCAATAATCAGGGACAATTTGGGGCTCTCTCCAATGGAGAATATCATCTGTATCCAGAGAAACAACTGTGGAGTTTGACCAAAGTCCAAGGACTATTACCTTAAATTTAGAAAAAGAAAACCTGATATCTTAATTGTCTGATCTTGCTATCTCTTATACTTTATGTTTCTTCCTTAAGGATATGATTTCTCTCTTATCATATTCAATTTGGATCAATATATACCATGGAAACAATGTAAAGACTGACAAATTGCCTTCTGTGGGGGGTGGGGGGAGGGAAGTAAGATTAGGGGAAAATTTATAAAACTTAAAATAAATAAAATATTTTTAAAATGTTATCTTATTATGTAATCTTGCTATATCTCATACTTTATGTTTCTTCCTTAAGGATATGATTTCTCTCTCATCACATTCAACTTAGATCAATGCATTCCATGGAAACATTGTAAAGATTAGCAGACTTCCTTCTATGGGGGGTGGGGGAGGGAAGCAAGATTAGTGGGGGAAAGGGGGGTGACTAGGTGGCGCAGTGGATAGAGCACCAGCCCTGGAGTCAGGTGTACCTGAGTTCAAATCTGGCCTCAGACACTTAATAGTTACCTAGCTGTGTGGCCTTGGGCAAGCCACTTAACCCCATTGGCTTGCAAAAACTAAAAAAAAAAAAAAAAGGCTTAGGGGGAAAATTGTAAAATTCAAAATAAATAAAATATTTTTAAAAAAAGAATTTCTTACTTAAGTTTGTTTAGGTTTCCTTAGTCTGATCCCTTTACTAGTCTCTGCCACCTTTTAGTCATCTTTGGGTGGCATTTATAGTTTGGACAAAGGAGTTTATTTCACTTTCTTTTCAATTTTATCATCAGAACATGGTTCAGTTTATGTGGGGGAAAACAGGTTTCTTCTAAATCTTTCACATCACTATCATACATAGAAGTCTAATAGTGTCCATTTTGAAATATGTAATATCTCTTCTAAACTATTTAAAGTTGAATGTTTTGTAAAAAAAAATATCAAAAATCACAATATCCGAGAAACAAAAAGAAGGGACTTTACAGGTTATCTAGTCCAACCTGCTCAACTTATAGATGACCAAACTGATTTCCAGAGAAATGAATTCTTTCCCAAAGTCACAAGGCAATGAGTGATAGAAATGAGACTCCAAATTTAGAACTCTCTTACTATGCCAAACTATATGCTAGTTTTTAATAAACAAGAAATTTAACTTTGTCATTAGAATAGTTAATATTTTGGTCTTTGTCTTATATCTTACTTTTTAAAAAAACTCAAACATCAGTTCCAAGGTTAGTTAAGTAACTTAAAGTACTTTAGAGAAACTGAATATTAATGTACCTTGAAATTCTTTGAAAACACAAAATAAGGTATATTATCGAGTCTCTTAAGAACATCATTTGGCAAAAAGAAAACAAAGTACTTATAAGGAGAAAAGTTTCGGTCACAATAACAAGCAGTATGATATCGGAAAATGGGTTTTTTTAACCTGCAAAAACTTTTTTATTTTTATATATTTCATAGGATGGTTTCAGGGATAAAAACAAATGAAATCTGTTTCTGGCACTTTGAAATCATAAAGTAAACTTTGAAAGAAACACAGTTAAATAGTTTTCTTTTTATGTTTATATCTCTATAAACTTTTGTAATCTAAATGCAAATTGATTATTTTTATTTGAAAAGATGAGAATTTTGATTAAGAAGTGAGAATATAAAAAAATTAAAATACATTATTATATTTTTCTCCTCTCACTAGTCTAAATAGTGATCTCATTTTTGAAACAACCACCTCTAATACAGCAGTTATGGAAGCCTCTACAATGTCAAATATCAAAAATAAAATATGCTCTGGCATATTTTAGTCATCTGCTTCAGTGCAGACCATGCAACTGGAACTTTACAAGTAGGGCTATTGCAGGCTATTACCTCCAGTGAGGACTAAACAAATTTAGAACAGATGGGTAGATAGATAGATAGACAGATATATAGATATAGATAGATAGATAGATAGATAGATAGCGCATCATTTATAGCCTAGCAACAGGACTTGGTGCTTATTAATCATAGTTGTAATTTATTATTTTTTAAAAGTACATGTAATTTTAAAATGCAATGTAATTCATTGGCTTCAACAATAAGATAATACATCCTGTTAATCATATATCAAAGATCTGTGATTTTGCCAGTGTGGGAAGTCCCTTTTTCAGTACAGATGGCAGAATATCTGTGATTTAGCAGTTCTCTTAATCATAGGCCTAATGAGTGTCAGAGATGAAATTGGAATACAGTTTTCCTTTCTCCAAATCCAGGACTATATACATATATGTGTGTGTGTGTGTGTGTGTGTGTGTGTGTGTGTGTGTGTGTGTGTGTTTGTGTACCCATTCTGCCATGCCACTTTCTCTCACAGACACTACTCACTGAAAAATAAGTTTTAGTTTCAGTTAATATTTGTTTTTTTAAGATCACATTACATGATAATTCATATTGCAAAAGGAAATGACAAGCTAGGTCAAATTCTGACTCCATTTAATAAAACTTACTTGATGGGTTTTTTGTAGTTTACATTGAAGGCTCTGGCATATTTTAATCATTTGCTTCAGTTCAGACCGTGCAACTGGAACTTCACAAGTAGGGCTATTACAGTCAAGAAAAGATCTGTTTTGTAAAATATAAAGGAATGTTACATTTATAGTGTGTTATGCCCATTTAAGGAGTTTGTCAATAAAACACAAAATAACATTTTTGCTTCCAACTGATCCATTTAATTAGGCACTCCAAACACTTGTTAGTTACCATCTTAGACTTTACAGTAACATAGAAGGCATTCTGCCAACTCTCTTGTTTTACAGATGGTACCTCAGGAAATTATGGGACAGTCTTGTACATAGTCATACAGTTGAGTCGGAGAGGAAAAGATGTTATTAAAACCCAGATATCTTTCTCCCAATCTGGTGCTCTTTTTACTACATCAGGATCAAGCTTTTAGTTATTTCCATACTACTACTATAAAGAATACAAAGAAGTGAACTTGGAATTTCAGTGGCACAAGGATCTCTCAGGTAAAGAATCTCTCTATACTTACGGAGATTGAAGACAATCTCTCCACAACCCTAATATTTGAGAATTGTCTAGGGCCCTTAATGATCATTCTATTTGCCTAACTTTTCTGGCTTTAAGACTTTCTGTCTACTCATTATGCACATTACCCCTCTTTTGTCTATTTATTTATTCATTCATTCACTCAGTTAATATCTGTCCCTTTACTATTAACATGTTTAAGTCAAAGCAAATTCATTAACAAATCCATACCAAAATATTACTGTATAATTTAACAAAGATTAATGTTATTTCAATTTAGGTTGAAAGTGAGAAAAAGTAACCCAATGTATAAGAGACATATAAAAGACATATAATAGATTTCTAATCCAGTTTTCTTTTGTTGGGTGTCAGTGAGGTTTTGGTCAGGAGCTATAATTTTACTGGTACATGGATCTCTAAAAACTAATATTAAACTGTTCTTTAATTTATTGTATTAGACACCAGAGCACCAAAAAGTTGAGCAACTTGACCAGGGTCACAGACACACACACACACACACACACACACACACACACACACACACACACAGAGTCATGGAAATCTGGATTTTCCTGTCCCCAAATCCTCTATGCAATCTGCCATCTTGCCTCTCATGCCAGACTCTCATATTAGTCTATCAAAATGCATTTATTAAGTTCCTATTATGAGTCAGACAGTGTGGGCACTGATCAGAGTAATTGGTCAGTTGCGGAATATTTCCAAACCAAAGGTCCATCCACCTCAAGAACAAGAGAACAACCAGAAAGAGGGCAGCCTCTCACTCATTGCATACCATATGCCCTCCCTGGTCAAAAGAACCTGCTGCTAAGAAACTAGTGGACAACCTGCTTCTAGTAAGAGGATTTAGCAGCAGCAGCAGAAATATTACCTGATGTAAATCTAAATAATTGGGAAAATATTCATTTTTTCATATGTAAGTTAAGTCAATATAATAAAAGTGAAATTACTACTTAAATTAACTTAGTTATTCAGTGTTGTACCAATCAAGCGAAAATATTATTTTACATATCTTGAAATAATAACAACGAAATTCAAATGGAGGAAGGAATAAATATCAAGAATCTTAAGGAAATTAATGAAAAAGTGGTAAAAATGGGACTTATGAGTATCAAATCTCAAATGATACAAAAAAACTAATGTATGTACTAGTTTAAAAATACAAATCTCAATCAGTAGAACTGATTAGATACAGAAACTTCAGATGGAAATGAACACAATAGCATGGTGTTTGATAAACTCAAAGACCCAGTCACTGAAGTAAGAACAAAATAGCAGGAAAACTGAAATCAGTATAGCATAAATTAGTACCAGTCAATATTTTACACTATAAATAAACCTAGATACACATGAGGTGACATCACAAGCAAATCAGAGGAGCAAAGAAGAAATTACCTTGCCAAAAAAGGGATAGGAAAGATCAGAGATGACAAAAAGGTCAGTTTTATTATATAAAGTTAAAATTGTGTTTCACAAAGGAAACTAATACAGTTAAAATTAGAAAGGAAATAGATAACTGGGGGAAAATCTTTACAGAAAGTTTCTCTAGTAAAAGTCTCATATCTAAGATGTATGAGGAATTCAAATTTATAATTCTTAAGAGCCATTTCCAATAAATAAATAGACAAAGCATATGAACATAGGAACCATATGAAAAAGGTAAAAAGGAAAAAAAAATCACTACTAATTAGATAATTAAAGCAACTTTGAGGATCCATCTTATATCTGTCCAATTAACAATAGACAAGGAGAAAATGAAAAATGTTGGATAAGCTGTGGGAAAAATAGACATACTAATGGATTGATGGTGGAGTTGTGAACTGGGCCATTCATTATGGAAAGCAATTTAGAACAAAGCTGCGAAAGTTACCATACTGTGTATCTCCTTTGACCGAGCAGTGCCATTAATAGACCTCTACTTCAAAGGGATCAAAGAAAGAGGAAAATGAAACATATATAAATGTGGATGTTTATTGTAATTCTTTTTACTAGCAAAAACTAAAAGCCAACCGAGTACCAATATATTGATGAAAATTACTATGCTGGTGTAGCTAAGTGGTGCAGTGGTTAGAGCACCAGAGTCAGGAGGTACTGAGGTGAAAACTGACCTCAGACACTTAATAGTTACCTATCTGTGTGACCTTGGGCAAGTAACTAACTTAACCCCATTGCCTTGCAAGGAAAAAAAAAAACTAGTTTGCCCTAAAAAATGAAGTAGACAATTTCATAGGAAAGTGGACAGATTTCTATGAATTAATGCAGAGGGAAGTAAAAGCAGAATTACAATTTATATAGTCACAAAATTATAATGAAAAACTTTGAAAGACTTTAAAACTCTACTCAAAGCAATAACAAAACATAAATCTAGGAAACCAAGGATAAAATACCCACCTCCTGCCAAAAACATGATAAATTTAAAATTCAAAATGAGACAATTTTTAGATACAGCTAGCATGGAAATTTGTTTTGCTTAATTACATAAATGTATTATATTTCTTTTTTCTTTTTTGGTTGTTCAATTGAAGAAGAAAATAGGAAAGTAAATCAATGCCTATAAAATAATTTGTTTATTTTATGAAATATATAGTAATTATTATTTTATTGTTATTATTATTATCATTATTGCTCTTAGATTTTGGTACACTTCTACCAAACTTTTACTTCCAGTCTAAAGAAAGATTTTGCTTTGTGCTGCTTTGTTTATTATCTCATAACTTATCTCCAACACAAAGGCAAAATTCTCTAAAATCTTTTCCAGCTCTATGATTCTAATTAACATCAGAGCTAATGAATTCCTGATTGAATACGGAAGTCACTAAAATATGCCATATGCCAGGACAATGACATAGATAACAAAAGCAACACTACAATGTTATTGGACAAAGATAGGAAAACACAGCTTTTCAAAATTATCATTTCTTAATCCACAACCTATATTAATAATGTAAAGAGCTATTTCCCAGTAAAACTAATGTAAATTTATAATTTTTGTAAATGTATGTCTTTAAAATAAAAACATACAATATTTTTATAGTACTTTCTTGGTACTGTTCTATCATTTATCATTTCTATCTGATTTGTGCACTCATATGAATCTGTCCTCTCACCCTATCTCATTTACTACATTATAACCTTCATGAAAGCAGGAATTTTATATTCCTTTTATAGTCATCACAATGAAAGGTGCATATTAAAATAAGTGGTTTTGGAATTAATTGCACTGAACTTCCTTCAGGTCCTCTTTCTCTCTTTCTTCCTTCCTTTTTTTCTTTTAAAGAATAAGCAAACTTATTTAAAGGTCAAATAAGCCAAATAAAGGTCACAATTTAGCTCAAGCAAGTTAATAATTATCTATATGCAACTCTACCCCAGAAGTCTTAGTGGGTCAGTTACTTATGCTTCACTCTCCTACCCAAGTCCAAGCCAGCTTCAATTATCTGAAGATAGAATAAGCTGACTGATGATACCCTTGGCGTCTGAGCATTCACCTCTGGGGTACTGGTTGATCACCTATAATAAATGTCCTGTTGGCAACTCAAATTTATACTCAAATGAATTTGTGTTCTCATCAATGAAAGTACTCCCTCCAATGATGCAATTCATAGCCTCTCTGGGCTTGCTCATCCAGAGATTAATACTCTCATTCTTCCATAAGTATACCATAGAAAGTCAGTATGTGTTGGGGTACCTACCTATGGCCTGAAATCATGGCCATAGTTTTCATTTATTGCTACTCCTTCATCTCACCAACCCAATCTCTGTCTTGTTCACACTTTTCCTTGATGATGTCTTCCCAAGGTCTTGTATGTAAAGTGCTACAGCTTGTTAATGCATACCATGTACTCTCTATTGTCATTTGGGAAAATCTCAATTTCAGCTCTTTAAAGAATGTTCTACAAACTTTCAATCACACAAGTAAGCTTTTTATAGCATTTTTTGCAAGGAAAATGGGGTTAAGTGGCTTGCCCAAGGCTGCACAGCTAGTTAATTATTAAGTGTCTGAAACTGGATTTGAACCCAGATACTCCTGACTCCAGGGCCGGTGCTTTATCCACTGCATCACCTAGCTGACCTCAAGTAAGCTTTTGATATTAATTTTTAAAAGGACCATAGATTTTTGTTTCTGGAAGACATTTGTAGTCATTAAAAGAACTTTGCAAATTCCCAAAAGCATCCTGTCTACTTCCCTCCTTGTGATTCCATTCTTAATTAAACATAGACAGAGAGAGAGAGAGAGAGACAGAGAGACAGAGACAGAGACAGAAAGGTGAGAGGAGGCAAGATGATAAGAGAAGAGAAGGGGAGCAGAAGGGAAAGTTACAATTTCAAATAGTGCCTTAGAGCATTGAGAGGTTTAAATTAATCAATCAGAATCACACCTCTAGTATGTGTCAAATGTAGGACTTGAACTAATGTCTTTCTGACTCCAAGGTCATCTATCTTAGTCAGGTCTCTTCACTTTTTTAAGTTGTTTTCAAGACTTCTTATGCTTATGTCAATATATGTGTAATATATATTGACATCAACATAAGAAGTATTTAAATATATACAGATAGTATGATAAATGTGTACATATATTTTATATGGACAAAATTATATTGATAATGTTTAAGATTTTTTCTGATGACAAGACAAAAAACAAAATCAAAAAACCCACTATCTCTCCTAATATTTCAAATTAAATCTGAAGGGGTGAGGGAGAAGAGAAAGAGAGATGCAAAGAATATCAAAAGTTGGCAAAGACATCAATACATCAATTTGCCTCTATTCCTTACCTGAGTTTTTCAGAGAGAGGATTCAAAGCTTCATTCAGTTCTAGCAGAAGGGTGGACCGAGAACTTAATCCCTCTGTAAGCAGTACTACCTATTGAGAAAAGAATTACAATGTGATTATAAAATGCCACAGTAAAATGGTGTCTATTTTATTCAGCACTATATTTCAAGAAGTTCTCTCTCTCTCTCTCTCTCTCTCTCTCTCTCTCTCTCTCTCTCTCTCTCTCTCTCTCTCTCTCCTCTGCTTACATTTATCTTTCATTCAGGAAGGATATATATTTGCAGTTTACTTTATAAATTATTAACTTAGATTGCCTTAGTTTATGCAAGCCTAATATTCAGAAATGTTTTTCTAATTTATATTCTTTATAAAATTTGAATTTATAATTTCTAAAATCAGAAGTACAATATAATTTCATGAGACAACTTTTTTGTGATACTACTAAAAACCTTTATTAAACTAGTATAGCTATGTACTTCATATTAGGCTTTGAGTCTAGAACACATGGGTTTAAATTTCTCCTCTGAAAAAAGTTAACCAGGGACAAATCATTCAAATTCTCTAAGCCTCTGCTTTCTCATATGTAAAATATAGATAAGGATATCTAAAGCACCTAACTCAATACATTTTTTTAAAAATTGTTTTTGTAAGGCAATGGGGTTAAGTGACTTGCTCAAGGTCACATAGCTAAAGGCCACCAAGGGCCACAGCTGTTTCTTTTTGGTCAAACAATTACTATTTGCCCTATAATTTCATTAAGTTCAATTAAGAAATTTTTCTATTCTTCTTAACAGAGGGAAAGCCTTTCTTTATACTTTGTTTAAGAGCCCCAACACTCATTTGTCACCTAATTTACATTCTATAATTTTATCAATTCTTCCCTCCCTCCTTCCCTCTCTCCCCCTTCTTTCCCTCTTTCCTTCCTTCCTTCCTTCCTTCCTTCCTTCCTTCCTTCCTTCCTTCTTCCTTCCTTCCTTCTTCCTTCCTTCCTCTCTTACATGTTGCAATTTCATTGCTGAATGGGAAAAAATAAATTGATCAAGAATCCCTTGAATAGTCCTTGCTACCCACTAAAAAAATTAAATCAAATACCAAAGAGGGCAGAGGAAATAAACCTTAGTGCATTTAAAGAACTTTGTCCCTTAAAAGAGAAGCATTGTTCTATTTAAAGCCTATAATATAATTGCCTGATTTGGCATTTATCTCATCCAACTCATACCAAGCCCGCCTCTTCAATATCTCAATATCTCCAACAAGAAATCATCAATGATTTATTTGGAGACCCATTATATACCAAGGCAAACCAGTGTACCATTAGAAATATTTCCCTTTCTTCAAACCAAATCAGACTCTCCACAACTTTCACCCATTGTTCCTATTTCTATCTTCTGGAGCCTGGAAAAACAAGTCTAGGTTTTGCTTTTTGCTTCTGTTTTCTGTATGAAAGGCCTTCAAATTCTTGAAAATGGTCATAAGGTCACAGCAAAATCTTCAATCTTCACATTGTACCATATGGTCCAAAAGATAGCAAGAGCCTAAACAGAGTAGAGTAGAAGATAGCAAAAGTTCCTGGATCCAGAGACTGGATTCCTAGAACTCTCTCTACCTCATTTTCTGCCATCTCTTAAGAGTAAGAGACAGCTATCTTTGCATCTCTGGGCTTAGGAGAGAGTCAGTCTCTAGGGATACTGGGCAATGTATAGATGCCCTCCAGGGTGTAAGCCAGCTTTCAATCTCTAGTCTCTGATCCCTGTGTGTCCAGCTCTCTTTGGAGCTCTGACCCCCTCTCAAAAAAAAAAAAAAAGTCAGATGCACAACTAACCTCCTTTTGAACAGTTTCAGCACAAAGGGTGGCCCTGACTTACAAGTTACAATATATCCCCAATCATCTTCAATGAGTCCACAAGAGATCAACCACATACTCCATAGGGACATGTAATAAATGTCCCAAACAAAGGCTGTAACCTAATCAAATAAGACTTCTAGGCAGTGCGATGGCTAAAGGGCTGAATTTGGAGTCAGGAAGATGCCAAGTTCTGTCTCAAATATTTACTAGTCATGTGCCCTGGTCAAGTCACTTAAACTCTCATCAGAAAGATGAGAAATAATCATACCACCTATCCCCCCGGGTTGTCATGATGATTCGATGAAATAACATACAAAAACTGTATAAAATTATTTATAAATATTAGCTATAATAATAATAATAAATTAGTATTAGTAATAATGTTCATATTATTACTACTACTAATGATGACGATGATGGTGGTGATGATAATTATGATAAAAAAGTCCCTCTACACTGGATAGAAATTATTAACTAGATTTCATGAACCTAGGCTTAATATTAATTTTATTTGCCATCGATGAACCTTGGACAAATAACTTCACTTCTCTGGACCCCAGTTTACTGACATATAAAATGAAGAGGCTAAATTTAGATGGTCTTTAGGTTTCCTTGAAGCTTTAAATTCTATGATTTAGCAAACAAGTTGGGGTTAAAATTATAGATAGGCAAATCACCAAAGTGAAAAGGATAACAAGAGAATAGGAAAAAAATAGTTATATAGAGAGACAGCATTGAAGAAATAGTCTTAAGAAAAACACACAATTTAAAAAAAACAAGTTAAGAAGACTGAAGAAGAGTCAGACAATGAAAACTAGGAAAGTCATAGGTAAAGGAAGGAAGGAGCTTGAAGGAGAGGGAAAGAAGGAAGGAGGGAAGGAAGGAAGGAAGGAAGGAAGGAAGGAAGGAAGGAAGGAAGGAAGGAAGGAAGGAAGGAAGGAAGGAAGGAAGGAAGGAAGGAAGGAGGTTGGAGGGAGGGAGGGAGGGAAGAAGGAAGGAAGGAGGAAGGAGGAAGGAAGGGAGGGAAGGGGAGGAAGGAAGGGAGGGAAGGGAAGGAAGGAAGGAGGGGAGGAGAGAGAGGGAGAGAGGGAACAATTTATTAAACACTTGTTTTGTTGCTGAGGAAAATGTGGCTGAAATTTCAGGGATAAAAAGATTTATTTAAGTATTGCTATGATTAGCATAAGCTAAGGGGAAAGAAAGATTAAAGGGCAGGAAACCATTGATTCCTAAGCAACCTAAACAACCTAATCCATGAGAGGTTGAGCAGTAAGGAAGATCATGGGAGCGATAAAGTCCGTGGGGAACCAGGCTCCCCAAGAATGGGCTAGCTTCAAGGAACACAAAAGACAAACAAGTCAACTCAAGACTGGGTGAGCTTTTAAGGAGAATGTAGGGAGAAAGTGGGTAGAGAATGGGTAGCACAAGGAATAGTGGATGAGGTAATGAGAGCTATGCTGATAGGGGCTGTAACTCAAAGACTTAATACTTCCAGGCTAGGACAGGGGACCATTCTTTTGTTAATTAGGAGGGCCAAGGTACTCTAACCTCTTGTTAATATCTTGAACAATGGGATGGGGAATAGGTGAAGCTACTTGGTGAGCACAGTGGATACAGATGAATATATATGAAACATTTCTCAGTCTAATATTTTTCCTACTAGGACACTTCAGTGGTGCAGTGGATAGAGCACTGGTCTTGGACACAGGAGCAAGGGAGTTTGAATATCAGATATTTGACACTTACTAGCTGTGTGACCTTGGGCAAGTCACTTAATTCTTGCCTCGAATCCAGGGTCATCTCCAGCACCCCCTCATTCAAATCCAAATTCTGTGCTTGTTATGACATCACCTTCCTGATATGATGGTCTTCTTCGTGAAGGAAGGACAAACATCATCATTTTTGCTGGGAATTGTGCTAAGAACTGGGGACACAAGCACATACAAATAGGAAAATAGTCCTCAAGGAATTATATTGCAATGGGATAGATGTGAGAAATGGCCTCTTGTGAAATTTCCTCATGAAAACCTTCTTCATATAGTTTCTGGGTTTGCCTCGGGAGGTAGATTCCCAAATATTTAATGTTGTCTACAGTTATTTTAAATGGAATATCTCTTTTTGTCTCTTGCTCTTGAACTTTGTTGTACATTTATATAGAAAGAAAACAGCTTATACACAGATGATGAGAATGATCTTCAAGTGAAGCTTCCTCAGAATACCTCGTATCATTGTGGGTCACTGAAAAAGTACAAAGGAAAAAAAAACACTGTCTAGTTTCCATAGCACTTGTGATTCTTGGAAGCTGATTGGACATCTCCAAATTTGATCAGAGGAAATGTATAATGAGATTTTGGATAATGATATGTATAAAGCATATAATGAGATTTTGTAGAACATCACTTTTAATGGGGGTACAGATTAAGCTATGAATAATTATGTTTATAAGGATTGAAAACTAACTTTCCTATAGGATAGAGATTAGTTATTAATAATTAGGATAATGAGGATTGAATTTGCTTTTCACTGGTTGGGTAGAATTAGTAAAAATGATTGTGAACTAGTTTAGTAGCCAATGGTGGGACAAAACAGAATTTAGAGGTAGGATTATTATTACTATAAAAGTGACCTGCAAATTTTTATTTTTGGATATTCCCTGGCTAATGTTACTTTAACAATGGGGGCTGGATCCCTCTTCTCATTAAAATAAAGACTTTTCCTGCAAATAGGGAAGAATTGGTAGAGGAGTGGTAAGAAAGTTGTTTAGTAATAGAAATTTGGTTAGTGTTTGGAAAAAATGAATTGGGTGAAATAAAGGAGCAAGTAGCTGAAAAGCAGATGTTGAGACAATCTAAAGTTGCCCTCAGACCTAGACTATGAACTCTTTATTCCTGTAAGCAACTATCTCACAAAATAGGCAATATTAATAGGACAATATTAAGTCCAAAGGAAGTCAGCAACAGCACTGGAAGAAGAATGAATCACAAAATGGAAACTCTGGATAAAACTGATGGCAAAGGGAAGTGGGTTTTGTAGAGGTGGTCCTAAGAACTGAGGGAAACTCCAGCAAGTCCCCAGTAGAAGAGAGGATGATTTTGAAATCCAGAAAGGAGTCTGAAATAGGGGTAGGAGGAGATGTATTCAGGAGAGAAATGAGGAATGGGGGGAAAATCAGCAGGGAGAGGGAGAGAGAGAGAGAGAGAGAGAGAGAGAGAGAACATAAGATTAAGACTTGGGGGATTCCTCTAATTAATGAATAGGAAAAGGATAAATGGAACAAAGGAACTGAGAAGGCAGTGGTGACTGTGGCCTCTTATTATTTACTCAATATGCACATAGAGGGGTATCAAATAGTTTGGCAGGTAATCTGGCATTTAAGTGAAGAGTTGTCAAAAAGTTCAGCAATTAGATAAACTGAAACGCCTGACCTTGATGAAGGAAGTTATGGACATAGGAAACATTGTAATTAGAAACAAATTTTATAATCTTTTACACTTTTACATTTTTTCTAGTAAGATTAAGTTAGCTGTGCCTGTAATGTAAATTGACTCCTATTGTCCCATTGCTAAATGCAAATTAGTAACCTCTCCTGTTTCCACACCACCACCACCACCATCACCCTCCAACTTCCAGCCTTTTACCTGGTTTGAGATCAAGAGAGGGGAAAGGATTTCTCCTTTACCCAGTCTCCTGACCCTTCTAAACCCAGAGACAATATTATAAAGTCTAGCCTGGACCCCAGCACCCAAACTTTCTCTAGTCTCAGTCCAGTCAGTTCTCCTGGCTGTCTCTCTTAATTAGTATGATTAAAAAAATAAAAAATATAAATATATATGTATGTATATTTAAAAATATTTTGTAAATCAGAGATCTCTGTGTAGTTTTCAGTGAGTGTTTTCACTTTTTTCCACTGGCCTGGAGGGCTTGAGAAGAGATCTCTATACTTGAGATTTAATAGCCAGAGCCCTTAAAATCTCACCCACTACACCACTGAATCAATGTGTAATCTTTTTTTTCCAAAAAGAATTGTGTCCCTGTAATTGTGACTGTGTAATTCAGATCTGAAATGATTCCTGATTTTTAGACTGAGTTCATTTATATCCCAGTCAAAATGAAATGAAAGTTCTGAAATATTTACTCCTTTTATTTAGGTTTTGGATTTAATTGTTTAAAAAAGACTAATTTAAATTTAAGTAATCAATAACTGAGTTTTGAGTTCCCGTATATGTGTGCTTGTGTGTAATTTAGAAGCTGTATGATGACTATCTTGTGAAATATTCTCATCTGTGAGCTAATTTGTTTTAACATTAATCTAATCCTGATAAAAATTGTATTACTGATAGCAAACAGAATGAATTGGCAGTTTCTTCTAGTGATTTAGTCCTTTGATAGTAGATTGCAAAGGGTTGGTTATATGAACTTGTAGAAGTTTAGAGAATATTTTGTCAGCAATTTCACTAGGTCTTTTTGTTTGTGAAAGAAGAAAGTTTGTGAAAACTTTTGGCTTCCACCACGTGTTTATAAAAAGGAATATACATATAAATATGCATATATGACTAGAATGATTTACTTAACATTTGTTATTTGAAAATAAGATAAAGACTGACAAATTGCTTTCTGTGGGGGTGGGGGAGGGAAGTAAGATTGGGGGAAAAATTGTAAAATTCTAAATAAATAAAATCTTTATTTAAAAAAGGAAAAAAAGATTATCAGCATCAGTAATTATATCAGGATAATGCCTAATGATCTGTTTTTTAATTGTTTTAAAGGAGAGATTCATACTTCAGCTAGAGGTTTGTTTGTTTTTTTCATTCTAAATATGGCTTAAAATTAAAATAGAACATTTTATTTGAAAACTACTTATTGGACATGTTCTAAAATGATTATCCAGGGTATTTGTTTATATAATTCTTGAGTTTTTGGTTACAATTCAGTGTGGCAACCATTAATGAATCTGTTTTATATTGGAATTCATATTCTTATGAAAAGAATTCTGATACTAGCTTAGGATCATAAAGTATAATTCTTGTTCTTTATAGACCTCCTAGTTTTTCTACTTACTGGGCCTCTGTTAAATGACCCTCTCTGGTTTTGTTTGCTCAATCTTTTTCTGAGGTTTGTTTTCTCTAGGTTCCTAGTCTCTCTCTCTCTCTCTCTCTCTCTCTCTCTCTCTCTCTCTCTCTCTCCTCTCTCTCTCTCTCTCTCTCCTAGCCTTTTGTTATTCCCCTGCCCTCAAGCAGCTTACCAACTACTTGTTGCTTCTCCAGGAGGAGAAAAGATTTTAATCTGTAACTTTGCAGGCCTGTATAATAAATCCTGAAACTGTTTTAAAATCCCAGGGCTGTATGTGAATTCTTTTACTTTCAAGACCTCTCAATTGGCAACATCACTCCCCAGCAACCTGAGTCTTAAAAAGGGAAATTCCCCCAAAAGTGGAAGGAAAGCTTTCTTGAAGGCCAAGGGATTAATGTTCATTTTGTCTTCATTTGCCAAATAATGAGCCAAATGCTTTGCACAAAGCATGTACTTAATAAAGATTTGCTGATTTAGAGGGAATCCTCCCTTACAGGGGAGGATGTTTTTCAATTGGGTATTGAGGGAGTTAAATGAGGGAAAAAGATCTCAAATGAACTGGTTCTGTGATATAGAAAGGAAGAAGGTCTTGGTTTCTTTTTCTTCTTTTGTTTTGTTTGGTACTAGCTATTTCTTGCTGTTTCTCATAATTGGGATGGATGAGAAGAGTATATAAATAGGGAGGAAGGGATAGTAGGTATCCCATGAACCTACTCTTCTGTGATTGAGAGAGAGACAGAGAGAGACAGACAGACAGAGAGACAGAGACAGAGACAGAGAGAGAGAGAGAGAGAGGAGAGGAGAGAGAGAGAGAGAGAGAGAGAGAAATGAGATTTTGATGTAGAACAGAAATAGGCAGATATAGGAAGGAGATGAAGAATGATAATATTAAGAAAGGAAAACAAATTTCTTGATCTTCAAGAGAGGTTAAAAGGAGAAATAAATAAAAGAAATGGAATAATACAGTGCCCATTATCTGGGTAATTGCTAAACAAATTATATTTGTGAATAATAATGGATTGTTATTACTATGCTCTAAGAAATGAGAATCCTAAGAAATATAAACAGATAGAGTGAACAAAACCAGACCAAATTATACAAGGACAACATCATTGTAAAGAAAACAACTTTAAAATATTTAAGATTCTGATCAAAACAAGGACCAACTCTTTCTCCATGGGACCTAGGATGGAATAGGCTCAAGATAAAGAGAACTACATTTTTTGCACATAGCTGTTGTATGGTTTTGCTTTGCTTGATTAGACTTATGTCCTTACAAAGGTCCCTGCTTTTCATTGATGAGGGAATGATTAGCAGAGGGGAAAAAAGGAATTAGGAACAGTGCTGCAAATAAAATTTGCAAGTACTATGAAATTGTGATTCCCCATTTCATATATCCTCTTTTTGTATTTTGCTATGTATAAAGAAATGCTCAAGTCATGTGAGGTTTGGGAAGTGTTTAAATTCAAAATAAAAAAAAAATAACCTTTTCATCATACCCTCTCTCCCTAGGTCTCACCTCTCTTAAATCTGTTCTTCACACTCATTGATACTTCTGATTCCTCCACTCCTCACTATTTTGTCAGACATTGAACTTGTTCTGATTTCATTTTCTTCCCTTCTCATTGTTGACTCTACAATTAACCAGTGCTACACACAATGCTACAATGACAACCACACTGTCATTAACCCTTAAAGCCCTTGCTCTCTTGTCCTATCACCATTCATGTCTTAGCAAATTCCAAAACAAGATTCTGCCTGCCAACCTTATATATTTCTACTACTCATAGAAGGCTGAATGGAGTGGGAGAAAGTTATACAACTGTATTGACTGAGACCACTTCAAATCTGTGTTATCTCTCATTTCACCTTCAGACAGGCAATTCTTTCACTCCTCCTTAATTTAATGTTTAGCCCACTCCCCATAGCAGATATTCCAAATCTTCAGTTCTTCCCTCAAACCTTCTATATTGTCTCCTTGTCCTCCTACGTTCATAACTCTTACTTTATTGAGAATACTGAGATCATTTGCCATGAGCTCACTTTTCTCCTTTTCTTGTCATCTCAAAACCCCTTTGGAATCACCCATTCTCTCACCTCTTTTCTTCAGTCTCTGACATTGAGGTAACCCTTCTCCATGTCAAAGTCAGCTATTCTATATGTGCCTTCTCCTTTCTTCTCCTCCAGCAGATTGTAGCCTCTGCTTTCTTTGCTGATGCTGATTCCTTATTCCCATTCCCTTCAACCAATCCACCCCAAACTTCCAAATTAACATCAACCTCCCTCCCCCTTCCACTATGTCTTGTGGAATGTCTATTCCATAGTCAAAAATATTGCCTTCATATGAAATCTTAATCCTCACCTATTCCTTCCATCTTCTAGTTATTACTGAAATCTGTCTTTCCCCAATGGCACAGACTCTGTAGCTACTCTTTCCAGTACTGGTTGTACCTTCACTCATTCTCCTAGGCTTACCATTTTTTCTCTCCTCCCCAACTCCTGGCCTCATACTAGGAAACTTCAACATACATAGACATTCAACATAAATACCCTCTTCTTTCATCTTCTTCTTCTCACACAGATAATTTCTGTCACTATCACCTTCTCCAGTCCTGTCTCCCATGATGAACTGGCCTTACTCTTTACCAAGGCTAACCTCTATAACTGTTCAAGTGATAACAATCCATCCCATCTCCTCCAAAATATTATCCAATATCCTAAACCTGCTCTCTCACTTATCTTCTATCTATCCTTTATCTACTCCAGCTTTCTTACTGCCTATAAATATTCCCATGTCTCTCTCATCTTCAAAAAACTCTCACTTGATCTTTCCATTCCTTCTATCATCCTCTAATTCTTCTGCCCTTTGTGGTAAAATTTGAAAAGGCCACCTACCTCCATTTTCTCTCTCACTTTTTTTAACCCCCTACAAGTGAGCTTCTGTTCTCATAATTCTACTGCAAATACTCTCTTCAAAATTACTAATACTCTCTTATTTTCCAAATTCAACGACATTTTCTTAATTCTCATTCTTCTCAAACATCCTTCTTGAGAATTTTACGTTATGGATCACTCTCTATTCCAGATTAGGTTTTTGGATAACTACTCTTTCCTAGTTCTCCTTCTTCATCTCTAACTGCTCCTTTTCAGATCCTTCCAGATCTTGCCCTCTAACTATATATCCTACAGGATTTGTTCTCTGGCCCTCCTCTCTTCTCCCTATTTACCACATCACTTGGTGATCTCACCAACTCCCATATAAAATCATCATCTCTATTCTGATGATTCTTAAATCTTCCTACTTGGTCTAATATCTCTTCTAACTTCCAATCTTGCATATCCAGTTTCTTTCAGACATCTCCAACTGGATCTCAGATAGACATCTTAAATTGAACATGTTCAAAGTGGTACTAATTATCTTTTTTCCCCTTAACTGTCTCTCATCTCCTACCTTCTCCTGCTATAATAGAAGGCAGCATCATTCTTCCAATCCCTCAGGCTCACAGCCTAGATGTTAACCTTGATTTTTCAATGTTTTTCAACCCCTATATCCAATCTGTTGTCAAGGTCTATTGATTTCATCTTTGCACACCTTTTTCTCCTCTGATACTGCCACCACTCTGGAGCAGGCTTTCATTACTTCATTCTAGAAGTATTACAATAGTCTCTTGGTAAGTCTACCTACTTCAACTATTTTCCCACTCTAATCCATCCTTTGGTCAGCTACCTAAGATATTTCCTTAAAGCTTAGGTTCAACCATATGCCACTCAGTCAATAAACCCCAATGACTCCCTATTGCCTCAAGGATCAAATACAAAATGCTCTGTTTGGTATTTCCTGCTTTCTACATTTCAGACATCTTACACATTCATTACTCTCCCACATATGCTCTGATCCAGTGACATTAGCCCTCCTGAATGTTCAAAAGAATCCCACATCTCTCAATTCCGGGTATTTTTTCTGACAATCTTCCATAATTAGAGTGCTCTTCTGCTTCATCTCTGCCTTCTAGATTCCCTGGATTTCTTTAATTCCCAACTAAAATGCCTTCTTCTACAGGAAGTCTTTTCCTAACCCACTTAATTTGAATGCTTTACCTCTGTTAATTATTTCCTATTTGTCCTGCATGTAGTTTGTTCATGCATGTTTGTTTGCTTGTTGCCTCCCTAAATAGATTATGAGCTTCTGAAGGAGAGGGACTATCTTTTGCCTCTTTTCTAACCCCAGGTCTTAGCACAGGTTCTGATATATAGTATACACTTAATAAATGTTAATTGACTAAATAATTGATTGATGCTGGACTAATACTCAGAAGTGAAATTAGTGCAGGATACATAGATAAGAGTGTCTTCCACAGAAAGACTGAATCCTTAGAAGCTGATGAGATCATTAAACATGCTATTATAGGAGAAGAAGGACCAAGAGACAGTTTTGGTAGAGACCTATATTTAACAGCCATAAAGGGAATCATGGAATTCCACTATCTTTAAAGATGTGAATTTGAGAGTCATCCAAAGCAATCACAAAGGAGAGGATCAAGGTATGAACAGGTACATCACAAACAAGGAATTATGTAGGAGATAGAGTTTGAATAGTACCAGGAAAGCAACGTAAATAGAAAGAAAAGTTGGGCTGGTCCCATGGTGAGAAAGAGAGAGAAATGATGACCAGTTCATATGTTCCATTGATATCCTCAGAATTGCAAGAGAAGTCAAGGAAAGGCCATAGTATGTGACTCTTCTTTCACAATCTTAAGGGAGCACTTGAAAAAGAGATTTAGTATGACCAGAAGGAAAGCCAATATCAATGCAGCTGCATATGCTTTATGGTAATATATTATTTTTGGACTTCCATTCATCTACAACCATCCATTTTCTGTTGTGTGCAAAACATGCAAGAGAATTAGAGTCAAAGTGCTCAAACAAATAGGTTCATCATATTTTTTTTAAATCTCTATAAAGAGATCATCTTTAGAGACCTAAAGTTTTTTTTCTAGACTTTTGCTATTTAATTTCCCTTTTAAAATTTCTTGAAAATTGAATTTTTCTCCTAATCTTGGTATGTAAATCTTTTACATTTGAAATTTAATTGGGGGCAGCTAGGTAGCACAGTGGATAAAGCACTGGTCCTGGAGTCAAGAGGACCTGAGTTCAAATCTGATCTTGGATACTTAATAATTACCTAGCTGTGTGACCTTCAGCAAGTAACTTAACCCCATTACCTTGCAAAAAAAATTAAATTGAATTGCAGAAAAATTCTAAATTTAAATTCCAGACAAATCTATAAGCTTTTTATACATATAGGTAATACACACCTACAATTATATAAAATAAAGCTAATATTCAGAGAAAATGTCAAACAGAACAAAAATAATATTATCTTATAGTATCAATTATTAGATTTCAGGCTGAACTGGACAGTTATTTTATAATGAACACCTGAAGAAGTTTATTTCTAGAATTATTAAGGGATTATTATATAGATATGTCAAGTAATACAATAATTAAGTTTATATCATTATTTGTTATTCCATAAAGAAAATAATACAGTACAGTAAAATTTCCTGTCAATTCATCTAAGGAAACTTTCCACAGACTGGAAAAGGCATTCATTCTTAAACCAAAATAATAATAATAATAATAATAATAATAATAATAATAATAACTGATGTTAGAAATTACTCTTGATGTTTCTCAAGTACATATTTAAATAGATTTTTTGGCTTCTTGTAGCAAAATGTCATATGAAAACTACCACTGAGAGCATATAAAGGATGATAAAATCTCTTTTCAAAAGGCAAGAGAGGGATAAAAATCTCTTTCTAAATGCCAAGAAAGGATGCAAAAATATAATCATTCCATTTATAAATACCTACTCAAGTAAGATGAATTTGATCTATTTGTTTCTAATTTTCAATGTGAATTCAGATTTTAATACTGTTGAATATCTTGGGATTCAATACCTTGAGGGTAAAAGTTTACTAATTTTGAATAAAATAGAAAAATCTTTTAGGTTCTCTAGCTACACCTCTATGTAACTTCAATATCCAAACCAAATCAAGCTGGCCTCCTTCATAGAACTCAACAAAATGAACACAGAATATATACAAAGACATTAAGGAACACATTAGAGTTTCAGAAAGTCTTACTAAATGACAATTTATGTCCTTGATCAACAGTAAAAGAGAACATAAGGAGTTAAGAGAATCTAAAATTCTTATATATCCTCTAAATATGGGGCTTCTACAGCACAGTCTTGGCATATTGGGTACATATTTGAGCCAGAATAAGTAAAAGAAATAACCTTTATAAGCTGTAAATTTGCTGCTAAACTGTGGAACCATGTAAGCTTTGGCATATGCTAAGATATCCATAAAATTCTTTCTGAACCATTTGTATTCTGCTTTTATAAATTCTATCACAAGTAAAATAAACTGTTCACTTCTTTCAGTATGTGCAGGCCACTATTTATAAATAGTGCATTCATTATGCCACACTTCAGAACCTTTCAGTTTGTACACAGTGGATTCAAGACAGTAACACCAAACATTTCTCTCCATGTTTGTGCTATGAGACGGAATGGGGCACTTATGGCATAGCTGTATATTTTTCAAGCTGTTCCTTAGAGCTAAGGAACAACCACTAAGGAACGGAGACAAATTCTTGTTTATTATAGATTAACACAAACAGGTATTAGTTACTATAAACCTAACACTTAACAAACCAACAGCTTACAGAATGATAACAAATAAAGTCTCTACAGTTCTATGGGTCCTGTATTCATTCTATTCTCAATTCTCATTAGTAAGGCAAAAAATATTTACAAATTAAAACATCCTTTCTTGAAGACAATCTAATTTTAAATAAGGTTTTGAATTTGCAGGTTTGTTCTGCCATTTGAGTAACATTTATTAAACACCTGATAGGTAGGAAACACTGTACTGAGACCTAGAGATACAAAGAAAAGTAAAAATAATCCCTGTTTTCAAGATGATCACAATCCAGTGGGGAGAGACAACATGCAAACTACTATGTATAAACAGGACAAATTGGTTCTGGTTTCAGAGGAAAGGAACAAGGGGAGAAACTTTGATGACTAAAAATCCAAGACAACGAGGCAATAGAGATGAGAACAGAGAGAGTTTCAGGCATGGAGACTAGCCAATGAAAATGTTGGGATCAGGAGATGGGAAAGTTGTGTTCAAGGAACTAGAAGGAAGCCACTGTACTTGATTCCAGAGTATGTGAGGTGAGTAAAATATAAGGAAACTAGAAAGATAGAAAGAATCTAGGATACAAAATCCTTTTAAAGCCAAAGAGAGGATTTTATATCTGATCATGGAGGTAATAGGGAGTGACTAGAATTTATTGAACAAAGGTAGAGGGAGGTGATATTGCCAGATTTGCATTTAAGGAAGATCATTTTGACACTGAATAGGGAGGGATAAATCTGAATGGGTGGAAGCTTGAGACAAATACACCAATAGGAAGGTTATTGCCATAGTCAAGGACTAAGGTGATGATAGTCTGTATCAGAGTGGTAGCAAAATCAGAGGAGAGAAGGGGGGCATATAAGGAAGGGTAGAAATGGCAGGATTTAACTGATACCTAGATACCTAGATTGCAAGTCTGAGTGACTAAGAGGGTGATAGTACCCTCAACAATAATAGAAAAATTAGGCAGAGTGGAGGGCTTTGAAGAAATGATAATTAATTGTTTTAGAAATTTTCAATTGATGATGTTGATGGAATACTTAGATTGAGAGATCCACCAGGTAGTTGGTAAAGCCAGACTGTAAGTATGTGAATCAATTGTATGTGAATTGAATCCATGGGACCAGGTGAGCTCACTAAGTGAAATAGTGTAGAGGGACAGGGGAAGAGGGTCCAGGACAGAACCCTTCAAATATCAGTGGATAGTGGATGTGACCTTAATGAAGATTCAAGTAAAGGAAGCTGAAGGGTGGTCAGAAAGCTATGAGGAGGGGCAGCTAGGTGGCACAGCAGATTGGAGTCAGGAGGACCTGAGTTCAGTTCTGGCCTCAGACACTTAATAATTACCTAGCTATGTGGCCTTGGGCAAGTCACTTAACCCCATTGCCTTGCCAAAAAAAAAAATTTAAAAAATTAGAAAGTTATGAGGAGAAATAGGGGAGAGAATATTGTCATGAAAACCTAGAGAGAAGAAAAGATTACGAAGAGAGTTATCAACAAGTGTCATAGGTTGCAAAAAAAGGGTCAAAAAGGATAGACCGAGAAAAGGTTATTAGTTTTGGTTACAAAGAAATCATCAGTGTCTTTGGGGAAAATAGTATCTTTAATAGAAACTGAGCACCTAGAATAATAACTAGGGACTGCTTAAAGGTTATTACAATTTCCATTTTTAAGTTAGAATCGTGCAGTAGATAGTGTTGGATTAGAGTTAGGAAGACCTAAGCCTAAATCACATCTCAGATAGTTACTACCTATATGACCTTGAACAAGTCATTTGATTTTTCTGTACCTCAGTTTCTTCATCTGAAAAATGGGTATAAAAGCACCTACCTCCTAGAGTTGTTCTGAATATAAAATGAGACAATTTTTAAAGCATTCTACACATCTTAAAGTTTTTTAAGTAGCTATTGCTATTCTTATTCTACTCATTTACTAGGTAGGATTTTTTTTATTTCATCTTGTTTTGTTTGAGACTTGTTTTCATCTGTGTGATTTGTCTTAAGAGAATTGTCTATGGCAGTTCTCTAGGGCAAACTCAAATAAAAATGGATACCTACAGTCTCATATTGACTTAAAAAGTCCAAATTAATATTATACACATTGCATTTTATTTTTATTTATTTTGTTAAAAATTTTTCAGCTACATTTTAAGCTGGATCACATCATGCTAAGTAGTTTTGTCAGCCAGGTGGGACAGGACTATAGTATGTATCTGATACCTCAAGCACTAATAAATTAAATTCCCCAAGATTTCATAGTTAGTCTATATCAAAAAGCAGGACTATTTGCCAGGTTTTCCTAACTTCAAGATCTACAAAGATCACCATATCATAAAATATCTTGCACTTCATCTTATTTATTACTTATTTCTTTTCTTTCTGAGCTTTTTATCCTCTTGTGACATGAGTGTTGAAATAGATGATTTTTTCCAATTGTCCCCCTTTCCAACAAAAAACATTCCAGGGGACATCTGTTGATAGCTAGATTGGTATCTAGCATTGAAATAAAATTAATTTAGAAATTTTGTTTCCTCAGCATCACAAACTGTTCTTATGATACAACATCACTACAATGCTGTCCTTGGTCAGTCATCCAATAAAACTTTTATTAAGTGCCTACTATGTACAATATCCTGTCCTAAGTACTAAGCAAATAAAGAAAAGTAAAAGACAGATTGTTTCCAGCCTAATTGAGGAGACAACATGAAAACGATTATATGCAAACAAGTTATATACAGGATAAATTGGAAATAATCCACAGAGGAAAAGCACTCAAATTGAGGGAGAGCAGAAAAGGCTTCCTGTAAGAAGGTGAGATTTCAGCTGGGACTTGAAGTTGGAGGGTGGGGGTGGGACGATGAGGGGAGAGCATTCCAGCATGTCAGATAGATAGCCAGTGAAAATAAGGGGATGTAAGAGGATAAAGAAATAGAGCATAACTTTCTCCCAGACCAATTCCATTTGAGGATTTCAAGGGAAAAAAACTGAGGGTTGGGGTATTTTTTTCTCTACTAACATCAGCTTGGGCCACTGTTAGAAGCCAATTACTAGCATCCCATTTCTAATTAACAACTTAATTTCAATTAGTTTTACAAAGGTATGTATTTCAAAGACAGAGAAAGAACCAATGTTCAAACATTTCCAAACAGATCTTTAAGTGCACATTCTTCCCTAGAGCACTATAGCTTCTGGAACAAGAATATAGCTCTTGATAACCCAGTAATTAAAATCAAAAGAATAGAATTTAAGTTAAACTCTCCTTATAGCTATATTCTAAAACTGTTATATTGATATTCTAAGTGTATTGTAAAAAGTTTCTAAAGATATTGCTTGGGCGGTGTCAAGATGGTGACAGGAGAAGAGCCTCACTTAGGTGCTCTCTCTCTCTCTATAATATTTCAAAACTTATAAAATAAGGACTGTAACTAAATTTTCAAGCAACAGAACCCACAGAGGGATCTAGAGAGACAGTTCTCCATTCCAAGGTAACCCAGAAAATAGCGGAAAGGCTCTGCTCCATGGGGTTAGAGGGGAGGCCCACCAGAGTGAAGGAACTTCAGCCTCCTGGAGGCAGCCCCAGGCACCTGGGAGCCTGCTCACAGCAGCAGGGGCAGTTTCCCAAACTACACCCCAGGGAGTACCGGGTACAACTTGGAAGATCAGTGGGGGGACATCTGCCAGAGTCAGCACTTCAAGTCCAGCCCCCAGGGCACTCAGTGATCAGTGAGACTGGGCAACCCAGATCCAGGAAATGGAAGTAGGCAGAGCCAGTAAGCAGGAGCCCCCAGGCAACTAAGCCTTGAGTGCTCAGTGTACTAAAGGTAGGGGAGTGGAGAGAGACTTCCGAGATTTGTCCTCTGTACCTGGAACAGGACTCTGGGGCTCTGACCCCATTCAGAGCCTGATCACATTCTAGGTCCCCCCCCATAGAATAACAGGTTCCCCCCCACCTCAGCCCCGTGGCAGAGGGGTACATTATGGTCATTCACAGAACAGGAGGGGAGACAGAGCTTCACACATTGAGATCCTTGTGGTGGGAGTGTCCCAATAATATTCAAAAGCTCAGGAAGCACCCCCAAAACCAGGCACAGACTGGGGAAATGAGTAAACAGAGAAAAAAAAGGAACACCATTGAGAAATACATTGTCTATGATCCCAAGAAGGATCAAAATACTCAATCTGAAGATGAGGAAGTACAAGCTCCTACATCTAAAGACTGCAAGAAAAACGGAAATTGGGTTCAGGCTATGACAGAGATCAAAAAAGGTTTTGAAAATCAAGTGAGGGAGATATTAGAAAAATTGGGGAAAGAAATGAGAGAGATGCAGGAAAAGCATGAAAATGTAGTCAGCAGTTTAGCCAAGGAGATCCAAAAAAATGCTGAAGAAAATAACATGCTAAAAACCAGCATAGGTCAAATGGATAAAACAGTACAAAAAGTTATTGAGGAGAAGAATGATTGAAAAAGCAGAATTGGCCAAATGGAAAAAGAAATAAGAAAGCTCTCTGAGAAAAATAAATCCTTCAGAAGTAGAATGGAAGAAAAGCAAGCTGCTGACTTTATGAGAAGTCAAGATACAATACTTCAAAACCAAAAGAATGAAAAATTAGAAGAAAATGTGAAACATCTCATTGAAAAAACAACTGATATGAAAACAGATTCAGGAAAGATAATTTAAAAATTATTGGGATACCTGGAAATCATGAACAGGAAAAGAGTCTTGACCTCATTTTTAAAGAATTCCTACAGGAAAATTGCCCAGATATCCTAGAAGCAGAGGGCAAAATAGACACAATTCAAATATCATAGAGCTGCAGTCAGGATCACTCAGGACAGCAGAAGCTACATTAAAGGCTCATAGGGCCTGGAATATAATATTCCAGAAGGCAAAAGAGCTTGGAATGCAACTGAGAATCAACTACCCAGCAAAACTGAATGCCCTCTTCCAGGGAAAACGATGGACTTTAAATGAACCAGGGGAATTTCAAATGTTCCTGTTAAAATGGCCAGAGCTAATCTTCAAACACAGGACTCAAGTGAAGCATAGAGAGTAGAGAAGAAGGGTAAAATATGAAGGACTTAATGATGATGAACTTGATGTATTCTTGCATAGAAAAAATGATACTGATAATATTCATAAAAAACTTCTCATTTAATAGAGCAGGTAGAAGGAACAAAGGAGAGAGCTGAATTTGAAGATATAATATATTGTAAAAATGGAGTCAATTGCTAAAAAGGAAATGTAATGGGAATAAGAGAAAGGAGAGGTGTAATAGGTTAAGATATTTCATATAATAAGATATTTTTATTACAATGAGCTATTGTAATAATATGGAAGGGGAAAAGTGAGGGGGGATGAGGGAACCTTTGCTCTCATCAGAGGTGGCTCAGAGAGGAAACAGTATTTATACTCAATGGGGTATAGACATCTAGAGTAAGAAGGAGAAAGGGGGGCCAGGGGAAGGGGGGGGGATGCGAATGATGGAGAGGAGGGTGGACTGTGGGGGGAGAGTGGTCAGATATAACACATTTTCTTTTTTACTTCTTGCAAGGGGCTGGGATTGGATGGCCTGTCCGAAACCACAGGGCTGGGTGGTTGCTGGGCCTTAGGGGTGGTATGTGGGCTCCGGGCCTCTTGGTCCCAGGGCCGGTGATCAGTCTGCTGCATCACTCAGCTACCCTACAGAACATTTAAGAAGAGGGACAGAGTGAAAGGAGAGAGAAAATATAGTGTATGGTAGTGGGGAAGTACAAATAGAGGGAGTTCCAATCAGCAATGGCAATAGTGGAAAAATATGGAAGTAACTTTTGTGATGGACTTATCCTAAAGATTGTTATCCACCCACAACAGAGCTGGTGTTGTTGGAACACAGACTGAAGCACATTATTATTATTATTATTATTATTATTATTATTATTATTATTATTATTATTATTAGGGGGGGGATTGCAGGGCAGATGGGGTTGGATGGCTTGCCCAGGGCCACAAAGTTGGGTGATTGTTGGGTGTCTGGGGCCGGATTTGAGCTCGGGTGCAACTAACTCCAGGGTGCCACTAGATGCCCCTATTATTATTATTTTTTATTTTAATTATTTTCTCTTTCCTTTACTACTCACAAGCATCTATATTTTGGGGGGAGGCAGTATTATATTTACTCATAAACAAGAATGTTTTAGTAATGTATAAAAATAATTTGTGCAAAAATAAAATAAATATAAGAAAAAATTAAAGATATCGCTCCTTTTGTGAGTTATTGATTATATGCAAATTATGAAAACCCATCAAAATAAATGCATTCTTAATTTCTTTTATCACAATAAAATTAGAAGACAGTGTTACTGAAAAAGTCTCTAGATGAGTTTCTCTTATTTAATGTTATATGTAGCATTTTGGGGAGGGACAAGCTACTTAATAGTACTTTAAGATTCTAATTAATTTTCAACAAATGTTTAGACTAAAAAATATAAATACATTTCAAACCAAATATTTTAAAATCAATTTCTTTTATGTTTATACATCAATTCCTTAGATATATGTCATTCCACAAATGTGTTTTCCCTGAAACAGATGACAGTTTTGTTTTTAGTATTAAATAACATAGGATTAGTCTGCCTGAGGAACCATCTGTTGTTATATGTCCTGTCAAGGCAATTCTCAGACATTCAGAAGTGTAGTCCATGGTTAAATCTTAAGAAAGGACAAGGACAAACATTTTCCATCAAGAGCTTATGACTTTGAAATCCTGTACCCTCAATATGTTATAGCTGTGACATCTGTCTAGGCAAAACAGGATGTTTTTGCTTCATTACAATAGAACTGCTTGATGCTTAGCCAGATGGGAGGGGGAAGTTGGAATGTTTATGCATGTGTGTGTGTGTGTATGTGTGTGTGTGTGTGTGTGTGTGTAAATGTGTATGTGTCACATGTAATATTTATTGTAACACTTTGGTGTTTAGTCACACTTTGGTCAAAGAACACTCATGAAGTAAAAATAACTAAAATAATTTTTCCCAAAAATAGCAAGGCAAGCTCTCTAAATTGTTGGAAACTGTTCATTTTAGTTGAGTAGAAGTAATTTTATTTCAAAACAAATACAATCTGGTTCATTATAAAGTTAGTTTAGCTGAGGTCAAATTTAAATACTATAAAACATATGCTTCCTTTTAACATGGTGTCTTGAATACATTTTTTCTAGATTTGATAATCCTCAACTCTCAAATATTCTTATTTATCTCAATCAATATAAGTTTGAGAACAATATTTTTAAAAAATTCATTTAAAATAAACAAAACACTAAGGTATTTAAAAGAAACAAAGCACCATGGGAGAATTCAAACAAGATAGAAAAAAAAGTTCCTATCTTGAAAGACCTTATAATATAGGTGGAAGAAATAACCTTTAAATGGAATAATGATGCTTCAAAACAATATATCAACAAACACTAATAATGTGAACTAAGTAATATACCTTGATACTATGTTAAACAAAGAAATGAATAGTGTCTGTAAGATTCTTTGTGGGAAAACTTCTGGAAGGAGTTGAAATCTGTAACAAGTTTTCAAGGAATTGAGTAGCATAGATTGACAGAAAAGAGGTGAGGGAGGGAGGAAAGAAAGATTTTGTGTGTATATGTATATGTGAGTGTGTGTGTGTGTGTGTGTGTGTGTGTGTGTGTATGTGTGTGTGTGTGTGTAAGAAATTTCCAGTATTTATTCTAAAAATTATTTGATATAAGATTTTACTTCTACCAGTTTGAGAGAAATGCTACTAGAAAAATTCTACTTATAAATTTAGTCTCTTATGATGATGGACAGTTATGTCTACAAAAATGAACCAAGGCAGTGTTTGATCTGAATATGTTGCTCATTTAGGTAATAAATAAAATCATATAACATCTCCAGGACTTGGACTTTAAAATTTTGATACAGGAATAGGATCATATTAGCCCCTCTCTCCAAACTAAAAATAAGACAAAGATTATCTTTAAATATTGATATTTACACTCACCAAACTGTATATCTCATGGGTAAAAGTCAAATAATCCCTGTCCATTTTTATCTTTTATCTTGACCAAATTAGATTTTAATTATATTGATTTAATTTACTATACTAGTAAATTAGCTAGATGATTTACTGGATAGAGTGCCGGGCCTGGAGTCAGGAAGACTTATTTTCCTAAATTCAATCTGTTCTCATACACTTAGTTGTGGGACCCTGGGAAAAATCATTCCATTTTGTTTGCCTTGGTTTCCTCATCTGTAAAATGAGCTTAAGAAGGAAATACCACTCCAGTATCTTTTCCAAGAAACCCCAAATGTGGTCACAAAGAATCAAACAAAAAAGACAAAAATTAATACTAAGATTTCCTTCATTTAATACTAAGCCCAACTAAACGATTTAAAATTTCTCTGCAGAGAAAAAATGAATCAGTTATATATGTTAAAGCAATCCATGAGATATATAGTTAAAATCATTTACATTTTTATAATATAGGTAAAAATTATTCATCAAGAATGCAAGACAATGACTTGTTTTATTGTTGTGGAATTTGGTTAAAATCAATTATGCTGCTAAGGTTTATACCACAAGTGTCCAGGATGTAGAAAGGGCACAGCTGCCACACAATATTTCATTGGAGAGATAACAAGTGAAATACAGTGAAATACAGTAGTAAAGGAAAAAGGGCCTATCATGAATGGAACTTTATTCCTTTTCCATTACTGATTCTTAGATCTTTCATGAATTTTTGTGTAAAGTTAAAATGAGCTAAATATTATAGCAGGATATGGTAGATATTTTTTTCTGGAGGCTGATTTTTTTAAGTTGGATTAGTTACATTCAGGCAATTAAGATTGCCATTCTTTACCAAAAAAATGAATTAGAAAGATTAGAGATCATCTGAATAAACTCTTTCATTTTTTTTTAAGAAATGAGGAAACTGAGGCCCAGGGAAGGTAAGGAACTTGTCTTAAGGTTGCATGAATACTAAGTGTTTAAATACAACTGAGATGACCTTTGAACTGCTAGGTGATAGCAAACTCTGGCTAGCCTTTCTTTTTTCCTTTTACAATGGAAACAGGTCACAGACAGAGCAAATCACAGAGAGCAACTGATACTGACAGAAGACAAAGTCATTTTTCATCAGAATTGTATGAAACTTCTTATAAATAAAGACATTTCTATAGGTCAGACACTGGACTATGGAAAGAATTGTGTAAAAGCCAATGCTTTCTGTGTGTATGTATGTGGTAAAAATATTGTTTATAATTCATTTATTCATTAAATAAGCAATTACTAAGTTTTTAAATGTGACAGACATTGGGAATACACAGATAAAAATGAGCTAGCCCTTGCCCTCAAGGAGTTTACATTCTACTATAATGCATTTCTACCTCCATTTTACCTCTGTTTTGATTTTTCAAATATAGACCTTCATAGAAGAATTATAATTCTCATTATAGCACTTGGGAGTATTCTATAACTCATAGCTTGGTCACCCAGAAGGTATTCCAAAATCAAAGTATTCTATGAATCTGGATTTACTTTAATCAGAAAGATATAATTTATTCAAAGTAAAGACAATTCATGAAATAGTCTAATGAGAACCTAGGGTACATTCTTTCATAAATACATCCACCAACAATGGGCCAGGGATTCATACACATCTCTGTAATGCTATGACTTTTTCCCTACAGATCTCAAGTCAGACTAGTGTCTCCTCATAGTATTTTCTATTATATGCCATTCTGTTGAATGTCATAGCTCCAAACATTGCTCTCCTGGGGATTTAGTCACTTAGCTTTGATAATTGATATTTCCTATGAATAACTTGTTTTATATATATATATATATATATATATATATATATATATATATATATATATATATATATATTTGCTTACATGTTCTCTTTTCCAATAGATTGCAAACTCCTTGAAAGCTTCCGTTTTTACTCTTCAATGCCTAGCATTAGCTCACTGAATATCTACAGTTGGTTGATTTGATTGCTGCAGGCTATGTCACTGACTGTACCACCTCTGCCCAACACTGCCTGGCAAAGTCTCATTGGGCCTAGAGATTAGGGAGTTGGTTTTTTGGGGGTTTTTTGTTTTTTTGTTTTTTGTTTTTGCTAAACTATTTCAGCATTAAATCTTTTTTTCTTGGAGTCTTGGTGAACTCTCTGAGGCTCCCCCATATTGGCCTCTAAACGCTAGATTACACTAGTGAAAGAATTCCAGAGACCAAAGCTAAACCCAGGGTGCAGACTTCCTCCTATCCAGTCACATTTTTGTCTTTCCTAAGTATTTCAGACTCAGTTCACCCTTGTCATAATTTGATTTTTAAAAAGGTTTTCAGGTTTTATCCTCTTTACTGTGAGATGCTTCTGCTACTATTTTGAACAGCCAAATTTCTACCTTATCTAGAGAAGTCATGAATAGGGGAAAAAAGTCTGTGTCAACTCTAATTATAGCTGTAAGTTATTATCACTAAGTAAAATTTGAAATAATGCATTTTACACAAAAACACATAGACTATTAAAACCAAAGAAAGAGAAATTATATCATCATTTCAACAGCTAGAAAATCTTACTATTTGTCTTCCTACTCTAGTCTTATATTATGACCTAATTTTTTTAGCACCACTTAATTTTTGAACATTCTAGGAATATCAACATGTATTTGCCATTGCCCTTCCTATGGTACATTATAAAACATTAGCAAAGCAAAATGAAATTTTAAATTGAAGACTTAATTACCAAGCTTGTTGCATACACTTTAATAAGCAAAGAAAAAAAATCTCAGCAGGTGCAGTGCGTGATGAAAGGATTTCATGAATAATTCACCAGGAAAATCACTTTGACTAAGATAAGATTTGCAATAATTATTTTCCTAAGTGAGATTGGTGAAAATCAGGTGCTGTCTTTGTCAATTTGTTTCGGTTTGAATTCCAAAGGTCACCCTCTAGCAAAATAGGCTTGAGAAGTGGTCTTTTCTCTTTCTTTGATGTCTATTACATGCTGTATTTCCACAAAAGTAAACTATTTCAGAAACATTAATAAAAATATGATTTAAGCAAAACAAAACTTTTGAAAGTAGTGTGATCAGTAGGATTTGAACAGGATCTATCTGTAACTGCCAGTAAAAGAATTCTATAGAATATATGGCAGACACTAAAACCTCATTGTGAAGTTTTGAATCCATACACTTAAGGACCCTTGTTGTGCCTCAACTCTTACTCCTTTCTGTGAAAAGTGGAGATATAAGATGAATTTAAAAAGGAAGTATCTGATTTTTTTTCTTTGTCCCAGGCAACAATATTATAATTGAATTTTACTAGAAATGCTCGTGTATCTTCTATATTGTATATCAATATCTATATATATATATATATATATATACATATACATATATATATATACATACAAATATATATTCAAGAATATATTCCTTCCAAAATCAATTTAAAAAGATTCTGATCATTCAAATAACAGATAGCAAGATTTTCTTTTTTTAATATACTATCCTGGTAGCTTTTCAAGGTTATGCTGATTGTTGGAAGAGTTGATTGTTTGATTTTTAGTGTGATTATTTATGTCTCAGAAATTGATGAAAGCTACAAATCAAATCTTGACTGATTTTTTTTTGTTCACAGTTTACACTTAAGAAAGCGATGGAGAAAATGATGAAAAATTTACCCTGAAAAGTGTGTTGAACATACATTTCTTAGAGTTGAGTTTCTTAAACATTTACCAGGACACCCCTGCATTAATGTCATCTTTCATTTCATGGATTATAATCCAAACTCTAATGGTTTTAAACTAAACAGAAAAGGCAATGAAATAGTTCACCAAGGACTTTGAAGTCTTTGAGGATCAAAAGGAGAAACCATTGTTTTTGCTTTCTACTTCCCTCCAAATATACATACATGTAAGTGTGTATACATACATATGGGGCAGGTAGTGCAGCAATAAATAAGAGTGCTGGACCTGGAATCAAGAAGATCCTAGTTCAAATATGGTCTTAGGTATTCCCTAGCTGCATGGATCTGTGCAAATCACTTAACCCTATTACCCTCAGTTTCCTCATCTGTAAAATAAACTGGAAAAAGAAATATCAAACATTTGTCAACAAAATTCCAAATGTCACAGAGTCAGACACAACTGAAGCAAATGAACAGCACACATAAATATGCAAATGTGCCTCAGTACATATGTATATATATATATATATATATATATGTCTGTAGATATGCATGAACATATACATATATGTATATGTGTTTGCTTGCACACACATATAAAAGATCTATATTTCAGTCCTGGTACTGCCACTCATTTACTTTAAAATCACAGACAAGTAAGTCTTTTAACCTGTGAAGCCAAATTTTCTTACATGCAAAATGGAAATATTACTATCTGCTTTGCCTAACTATTGGGTTGTGTTGAGTATCACATGATACATTGGTCAGGAAAATACTTTAAAAACAGGAGCAATATATATACATATATATATATATATATATATGTATATATATACATACACATATACATATATATATATACATGGAGAGAGAGAGAGAGAGAGAGAGAGAGAGAGAGAGAGAGAGAGAGAGAGAGAGAGAGAAAGCTATTATTTTTCAACTATTACTAGTCTTCCATTAAGGATTTATAGGAATCCATGAACAAGAATCACATGGGATAAAAAGACATGAAGAATCTCAGATTCACCTCATCAGAGAGAATAGTCATATCAATTAAATCAAAGATCTTTCAAAGTATACAATAAAAAATGTTGGATGATGCTAGGTCAAAATGATTTACTTTTTATTATTTTTCCCAAATAGATAAATATATGAATATTACATTTCAGGATGGCGTGGAAGGAAGCTGGGAATTTGAATGAAGAAATATATCCAAACTAATGAATACCTCCTTTTCCTTTAGGTGAAGGCAAAATTGCTCCAGCAGTAGTTTAGAAAAGTATTATAAGCCTATAAAGCCTGCCTTCCACTGACTATTTTTTTAATTGTTGAGTCATTTCTCAGTCTTCTCTGATTCTTCAAAACTCTATTTGGAGTTTCCTTGGCAAAGATACTAGAACTGTTTGCCATTTCCTTCATCAAGTTATTTTATAGGTGAGGAAACTGAGGCAAAGAGGGTGAAGCGACTTGCCCAGATTCATACAATTAGTTAGTGTCTAAGGTCGGATTTGTACTCAGGATGATGACTCTTCCTGACTCCAGGTCTGGTACTCTCTGCAAGATGTACTCCTGATTATTCTAGGTTATACTAAAAATGAAATTAGAAAATATTTGTAAAGCATGTGGCATTGTGTTTGGCATAAAGGAAACATTATATAAATGCTAGTTGTTATTGTTATTGTTATTATTATTATTACTAATGTTATCTAAATTGATTTTTGTACTTAGTATTTCTTAGTCATGTGTACTGTTCCATTAAATCTATTTTATGATCACTTCTGTAAGTTATACTTTACTATGGGAAATAATGTGATCATGTGTATGATACATCTCTATGACAATGTTCATACAGTTAATCTCGGAAAAACTATAACCTCTTTGAAGCAAAGGCTATGTCCCCATATCTCCCATAGCTGCTCAGTGTAACATAGACATTTAAGAAAATGCTTATTGATTGATTTTCTTTGAAATTCTAAATAGTTTTTTTTACTTTGATGTTAAAGCATAGTGAAATTTCTGATATATTTTTTCTGATATATTTTAATTTAAAATAGTTTACTAAAGCACATTATACAGGAAAGAATAAAACTGTTGAAAAGAATTGGCATTCTTACTTTAAGTAAAGCATAGAAACATTTGACTCCATGTTTTCACAATTCAAATATGAAAAACTCTCATTATAATTGGAAACTCCTGTGTAGATCCTGTATCACTTACATCTAGGTAAATCTAGAGGGGCTGTTACCTGAGGTACATGGAGTTTAAGTGACCTGGTCCAGGCCCTCACAGCTCACATGTGTCATAGAAAGGAATTATATCTAGGTCTTTGTGACAAGGAGGACTATCCTCTATCCACAAGGTCAGGCTACTTCCCTCAGAATACTTCCAAGAGATAACCATAGTGCTAGTTTTTTAAATAGGGGACCTGTGTTCAAATCCTATACCTTCCAATTCTGCCTGTAGGACTTGGACAATATGACTCTCAATTTCCTCATCAGTAAAATGAAGATGCTGGATTGGATTAGATGCCTCAAAGTTCTCTTGCTGTATATCTATGAACCAATAAAATTTGAGACTGTCTCAACAACTACCTGTTCCTTCTTTATCTCGCCCTAACCATTTTTCCAAACACTAACCAAATATCTCTATTCCTACCAACATTTTTTATCACTCTTCTATTCATTCTTCCCTATTTACAAATATTCATCTTCTTTTCTCCCTCATGAATTTCCCTCCCCCCAACAATCCCAATAATTCCTCTCCTATCTAGCTATGTTCTGCCTGAAAATCCCACTGCCAGTCATCTGGGTTAAAATATTTCTTTGCCAAAGCTGCTATTAATTTTGTGTTGTCTGTTTATTTTGTTTTATCATCTGTGTTTAACAACTCTCTTTAAATAGATCAGAAATTATACTAAATATATTAATTTATGAATGCAAAATAAAAATGAAATGTAAGAAAATTTAAGGATATTTCAAAATGTTCCAGAGCTTACGTGCTCTCTAAATAGCAAACATATCCAAAAATATTTTAGTATCAAATTTACAGTTCATAAAGCTTGCTTTTTATTTATGATGGTCTTGATGTTCAAATAATAACCTATATAACACTGATGTCTAAATAATATAATTATGTAATAAATGATAATTTTATATCTCTTTAAAGAAAGGAGACTCAAAGCCATTTTGGTAAAGAGATCATAGAATATGGACCACTGTTGTTAGAAAGTCTAATTCATATTAGTCCCTAGAGGTTTAAGTTTAAGAATGGAATGAAATGGGAAATTTAGCAGTTAAATGGAGATTTGTCATAGCAGGAAATTGGTATACAATAAATATATTAACTAAAAACACAAAAATTATTTGTTAAACATAGTATCCCAGTGTTAATCATGCTGCTAAGTTTGTCATTCAAAAATTTAGGACCTGGTTGGAGATCTTCAGAGGTTTTTGTACTCAGGCATCCAAGAAATCATATCAGCTTAGCTTTAGTCTTGAAACAATCAAGACTAGAGGATAATTTTAATACCTTTTAAGGAACAACACTAGTCTAGCCAACATAATAATTATCACAACCAGCCAACATAATAATCAACTATCACAATCATCAATGAAATTTCCAAATTGATACCAAATCCACTAAAACAGCTGCCACTATATCATAACTATTTTTTGAAGATGAGAAGAAAACCAGAGAAATAGCAGTAGAAAAAGGTAGCATAAACTAATTAAAATTTAGAACATTTCTTATAATGGGGGGGGCAAAAAGAGAATCAAAACTAAAAATAGTCATGGTAGTAGTCATAGCTACAGTGGATGGTGAAGAGGTAGAACCTAGAGGATCAGGAAGTCATTTTGGAGTCTAGCTCTTAGTTCCACTGATTTTTTTTGGTTAAGTGCCACCATAAAGAAATTACAATTGGACACATTACTTGGTTAAATACAATACATATGAAAAACTAAATATTGTGAAAAGTAAGCCTGTATATATTAATATATATTTTAACCTTGGTCAAATTAACATTAAGGTAAATAACGCCTGTAACATGATTTCAGAAAGAGCTTATGGAGGAAGAAACTGTATTTAGAAATGCAAGTCAGCACCTTCTCTGCAATGAAATTCTTTGGGAGTTGTCTAGGGTACTGATATGTGAGTTTCCCAGCATCACAGTCAGTTTACACCAGGAGCAGGATATAAACTTGATTCTTCATGACTTTCCAGATCAGCTCTCTCTCCACTATGCCAGGCTGCCTCACTAGACACTGATACCTGAATTAAACAGTAGATAAGGTGTTACTTTCTTTTCTTATAGGTACAATGCCATGAGGACAACTGGGAGGCACAAATCTTAGTTCAAATCCAGCCAGAGACACTTATTGGTTGTGTGATCCTGGAGAAGTCATTTCACCCTTTTGCCTCCGTTTCCTCATCTGTAAAATGAGCTAGCGAAGGAAATGACAAACCACTCCAGTATCTTTCCAAAGGAAAATTTTAAATGTAGATTTGAAGAGTCAGACAAGATTGAAAATGATTCAACAATGGCATTTTTACCATGATACATGGAAAAAATCATTATAAAGAAGATCATCAGGAAGTTGTATGACTAAAAAAGAAAGTGGACAGTTATCTAAGTGAGTAGTAACTGATGGCCTGCTTGTTCTCCCTAGGTTTCCATTAAACTTCAAGAGATCTACAGGAAGGTCCACAAGGAACCCGCTTTATTTATAGGAAGTCACCTATAAGACTTGGATGGGAAGGGAAAGTGGATAGATCGCAATCTATATCATTAGAAAAAGTCATCAATGAGATCAATGAGTTATCAATCAATTTCATGGTAAAATATTCTTTTAAAAGTTTTTGTTGCTATCTTTTGATTTTGCATCATATGCATTTCCTAGTATCTTTCCTCTTCCACTCTCAGAAAGTCACATTCCCTTTCAGCAAAGATATACCAAGTTCAACATTACCTACCATATTCCACATCAAGTTAGTCCCTCCCCTATGCCAATCATAAAATCTTAAAACTTCTAAATCCTTTTCATCATCTGTTAGTGTACCCCCCCCTCACATACACATTTCATTTTTGTATGGCTCCCATATTACTTTACAGGACACTTCAATACATCTACATAATCTTACCAAATGTGGGTACCACTTCCAATAGGGTAGACCAGGAATTGACAAACTATGGCTCAAAGTCCAAAACCAACCTGTGCCTGTTTTGGTATGGCCAGATTTTTGTATGAGGTAATCTTTTTCAATGTTTTTAAATATTCCATTTTCAGGTTATATTGTAAAATATTTAAATAAACTCTTTAATAAAATGTTTTAAAATATTATAGATCATAACATTCACGCCTCTCATTCTGTGTTGACTACATACTCCAGGTCTGCCTATAAATGTGACACAGAGGGTCTACCCAATATACTGGGATTCTTCCTCTATATCTCTTAACACATGTTGATACAAATATAGCACATAGGCCTTTCAGCAATCTGTTACTGTCTGCATAACTAGTCTACCTCCTTTTTGAGTCACTTTCTGTTGATAGCTTTTATTTTCATTCTATCTTTTAATATTTAATTTGTCTTTTAATGTGAAAGTCTATTTAAATCCTCCATGAACCTATCACCCATTGTCCTTTGGGTGACCCATACTGTGAGCTCTTCAGAAACTGTCTTTTATGATTTGCGACCATATAGCATCACTTAAAGAATACTGGTGTTACAATTGTATAGGAAACAACCTATATCATATTGCCCAAAGCCATGGGGAGAGGGAGGAAAAGGGAGAGTGGTAAGAAAATGTGAAACTCAAAAGTTTGCAAAAGGATGAACATTGAAAATTATCTTTGCATGCAATTGAAAAAAATGAAAAAAGATTAAAATTTTAAAAATATTTTAAAAAAGTGAAAAAAAGAAAAGTTACTGAATGAAAAGTTACATGCCATATTTTTATTGTCTGCCTATTATAGACTGAAATATTTTCACTGTGGTTTAGAATAAGACTTTCTCTGAATATTCAAACTTTACAGCAAAGGAAATATGAAATACGGAGTTGAATTATTATGAAAAAATACAATTTGGAAATGAACAGTTAAAATAATGGAAGCATAGTAGATGGGAAATGTGTCTAAGGAAAAGCAAGTGTTATGGACCTAGCCACTTAATTTAAAAATAGGATATTAGGGCCAGCTAGATGGCACAGTGGATAGAGTACTGGCACTGGAATCAGGACTACCTGAGTTCAAAACTGGCCTCAGACACTTAATAATTGCCTAGTTGTTTGACCTTGGGCAAGTCACTTAATCCAATGCCTTAAATAAATAAAAAATTTAAAAATAGGATATTGGTGTCTCAAAAGATGACATTATAAATCAATTGTCGTGTTACCCATTTGCTGGGTAAGGTCTTTTCAAGTTTTCTCATGTTGATAATTATGATAAAACTTTTTTAAGAGATGAAAATAGGTCGGGTTAATCTGTTCTTTTATCCATTTCCCATGTTTCAATGGGTCTAGCTTATTTGCTACAATTATATATCAATCAGTTTTTTCACTTAAATTACTGTAATTATTATAATTGATTCATAATTATAATTAAGTTATTCAACCTGGTCTTTTGCTTCTTTATTATTTTACTCTATATCACTGCAAAAATATGTATTTTTTTCAATTCTTCATATTTGTTATTTAATATGCAATAAGACTCTACTTCATTCCTGTGTAATAGAATTTGAGAACTGACTGGCATCCCACAATTGTAACTGAGAGAGACAAGCATTCCTTCCTTTGTTCTGCAAGGGATCTAGAACTATTACAATCTTTAAACCAAAAGATAACTTTAGTCCAGAAAGGGTATAGTCTTTTGTAAAGGGACTGAGAAAAAAGACTGGGAGATTTTAAGAGTTGAGCAACTGTTGGAGTGAAAAAAAGGAGTTTAGGAATAAAGCTGAAAAAAAACTGGCATCTGCTTGGCGGGGAGGTAACAAAGAAAGGAAAAACTAAAATGAGAAAGAAAAAGAAAAGGCATTGACATCCCTACCTTCTCCCTAGCTCCCACATTTTAGAAAAGATTCAAAATGACTCTGCTATGGGTAGCTAGGTGGTGTAGTGGATAAAGCACCAGCCTTGGAGTCAGGAGTACCTGGGTTTAAATTCGGTCTCAGACACTTAACCCCATTTGCCTTGCAAAAAAAAATGACTCTGCCAGCTATACCCACCTTTTTAAGGACTGAAGGAAGTTGCCCAAAATATTTGCTTTTTTTCCCTAACCCTGCCTTCCTGTACCTGTACAGTATCATCATATGTGATATATTCATATCACTTCTTTTACCTAAACATTTTTAGATGATTGTTTTTTGTCAAAAATACAAGGAGGTCAGAGTTAACTAGAGACAGAAAATTTTAAATTAAGGGAGAGATCCAAATCTCTGTCTAAATGTTAGGAATTTTCTTAACTGGGAAACTCTAAGTTATTGTGATTGTACCAGTTTTTATTGGTATAAACTCTGTAAAATAACAGAGGATGGGACCACACTGTTGCTGTTCTTCAGTCATTTCAGTTGTGTCTGAATCTTTATGAACCCATTTCAGGTTTTCTTGACAAATATTCTGAAATGGTTTGCCATTTGCTTCTGCAACTCATTTTATAGATGAGGAAACAAAGGCAAATAAGGTTAAGTGATTTGCCCAGAGTCTCATAGGTTATAAATGTCCAAATATGGAGTTAAAGTCAGATCTTCCAGGACTGGCATTCTATTCACTGTGCCACTTATGCTAAAAAAATGAGCTAATTTTTAACTGGGCGTGACTAATTAATTTCCAGAGAGAAAGGCAGTGAAGGGATGGGGATGAAAGAAAAAAAATCATACTCTAAATTACCCTTCATCAAGGAGACATCAAGGCCTGGGATTGATTCAACTCTGCCCCTGTCCCAGCAAAGAAGAAAGAGTAAGTTAGAGTACCAACTGGCCAACTATTCTCTACAACTACACTCAGGCCAACTGACATTATGCATATTCCAGATGGTCCAGCTAATAATAATACCCAATTATCACCTACTTTGTTTTCATGCACATATCTTATTTATTTGCTTTAAAAGTTTATATTTTTATTTTTACATTAGAAATTGATGATACATGGCTAGCTGATTTACAGATGAATTTCATATTGGTAATCAGTTAATTTCCATTCTATTAAAAATAATCATTTTCATTGTTTGTCATGTTATTTTTATAGTCATCATAAATGATGATTCCAAACTCTTTTTAAAGAAAAAATTGATGATACTATCAGTATATAAGACTCTATATAATTTACAATTCTTTTATTTATATAATATGCAAACTATGTTTTCCAAAATTTTTATCACTCTCTCTGTGATCCATATGTATATTGAAATAATTGAGTTCTCTTACAATTTATAATATGGTAGGTATACTAATATTTAGAAAATAAGTGAAGATATGTCATCCTCATTCTCCTTTAGCTGAAAGTAAAAAAACCCAAGGGAAGATGGTAGCTGCTAGAACCATAATAGAAGCTACATATGACTGATGAGCGGCAGGATCATCAGATTCTTGAGGTTGGAATACTATGGATGGTTACTAGCTTCCTATTACCTAGCTCAAAGCCAAAAAAGACAAGAAAAATGCTTAAAGTTGGGTGAGTTGTCATACCCAGCTAGTGCCAAGGAGTACTCCTTTAATTCGATTCAAATAAATAATATTTATACAAAGACAAATATAAAACAGTTCTTGTTGCAAAAGGAATGCAAAATATATACAGTCATTATGTGGTGGTGGGGGGAACACTAAAACTTGGGACATCAGGAAAGGTCTCACATAGTAGGAGATAGAGATGATCATTAGTCTTGGGATACAGCTTGAGTATAGACCCTGAAAGGAAAATGAATAGAAAAGAACAAGTAGATTAGTTTGATTGAAATGTAGTTAAGACAGAGAGTTAATGAGGAATCAGTATAGAAAGATGAGCTAGAGCCAGATAGTTAAAGGTTTTAAACCTTAAAGGAACCTGAATTTTATTCTAGAAGTTACAGAACTTGCCTGTAAGCTTCTTGAGCAAGAGAGTGGTGTGATGACTCCTATGTTATAGAGGAATGTAACCCTTTGCCTGCCCAGGTAAATAGAAAGTGTTTAGAGAAGCCTCTTGGCAGCATATGTTTAATTTTAACGGAGCAGAGAGATTTGTTTAGGAAAATTATGTGAGGTCACAATTCCAAGGTAATATCTACACTACCATAAAGAGAACTGATGACCTATTAATATAGATTAAAGCTTGAGTGGGTTTTTTTCACTTCTTAAATTTTTCATGTTTTATTTTTGCAACATGGATAATGTAGATATATGTTTTGCATGACTTCACATGTATAATGTGTCTTATTGCTTCCCTTCACAGTAGATGAGAGAGGTAAGGGAAGGAGGAAGAGAAATAAAATAAAAATAAATTATAATTAATGAGAATAGGGAAGACAAATGAAGATAAATTTTTTTCATATAAAAAGTGAATGCTAAAAACAAAAAAAATGTGAGGGAAGATGAAAATACACCAGTGATAAAGTCTACAGGAATGTTATTTCAGTTATTTCAATGTCTTGTGATTCTATTCATGTGGGAGGGTTTTTTTAACATGTTGAAGGAGGGTCTTTTTAACATGTTATATTTGCAATTATCTTACATTATGACTTGCTTATTAAATGTAAGCAATATGTCAGGTGGTATACAAAATACAGAAGAAACAATTTCTTTTCATATCTTACATTCAACAGGCAATTTACAAGTAAAATATTTAAAATATAGAAAATCTCAACAAAGCCAAATAACTTAGTGCAAAAATCTATTGGTGGTGAAGGAGGAAACAGAGGAAAATGATACAGATATGGAGGTCGTGGAACAAGTGCAAGGTTTCAAATGTTTGGGAAAAGATACTTTCAGGGAAAATGTTGAAATCTTTGAAAATCAATACAGTATATTGCTCAAACTACAATCAAGAAGACAAAAAATAATAAAACCTTTTGAAATATTAAAAATATATCAGGTGAGAAGTCTGACAGTTGAAATTAAGATAGATTTTGTGTACTAGTTTTGTAATCTCAAAAAAATCATGTCACCTCTCTGAAATTTAGTTATCTCATTTGTAAAATAAGAACAATAACTGCCCTGTCTACTTCATATGGTTCTTTTGAATTACAAATCATTAATATGGTGAAAATGTTTTGAAAACTATAGACAGTACAAATTTAAGGTTATCATTAGAATAATATGCTCAAGATCCACAAATAACCAGAGGAAACTTTTTAACATGTTGAATAGATGCTCTAAAGGAAAGCTACAGTAAAAATTAAGAGAAACTTTCAAAAGGCTAAAAGGAAACAGAAAGGTTTTGATCTTTATTAATCAAATCTCTATTATTAGAGAAAAATCACCCATCATTGTAAGGACTGCTATTTAAGGGAGGAGTCAGATCTGAGATTTTATTAGGATTTCCATTCAGACACTGAAATTCCCCCCACCAAAGCTAGATTAATGACTCTTATATAATCTGCCTCAAGCACTGAGATAAAAATGATTTCTCCATGGTCAACCAATTGATGTTTGTTAGGATCTGAATTTAAATCCCTATCTCCCTGACTTCAAGGTTACTTCCCTATCCTAATTTGCACATTGTCTTTCTTATTATTCTCACAATATTAAAATATAAACAACAAATGTAATTGAATAAAAAGAATACTGAATAATATGTTACTGGTGGGATCTCACAACTTCTGACTGAATATATTTTAATAAATACCTTTATTTTCTAGTCATAAAATATGAAACTGAGGAGGAAAAGCATGCATGGTGATTTGAAACTCTTACCACATATTGTAAATTTAAATTGTCCATTTTCCCATAGCAAAGATCAAGAAGTGTGACTCTAGGTTTAGTGAAGTTCTTTCTTGACATCAACCAGGGCAGTGCAAGTGCCTCAATGCCAGTTGCCTAATGAAAGAACGAGAAAACTTTAAAAATCAATCACCTTGATTTGGGAACTACTGCATGCTATTTTCAACATGAACACAAGAATTATCTGTGACATTGGGAGGAAGCTAAAGAAAGAATAAAAGCAAAACAGAATCCTAAAATCTCAAAACCAAGAGCAATGTCAGGTCATCTAAAGCGACCCATAACCTGTATGGAAATGACCTGTAACATCTCTGACAAGTGGTCATCCAGTCTTTGCCTGTAACTCTGGAATAATGGGGAAATTATTTTCTGATACAAGTGAGTCTACTTCTGCAAAGTTTAGTGGGAACTTCTCCCTTACTTAGAAACTAAATAGCCCTCTGTACTTTCAATCTATTCCTTTTGATTATGTTATCTGGAGTTAAGCAAAACAAGTCTAATCCTTTCTCCTACTTTAACATTCTAGCATTTTCCTATCTGCTACTTATTTGTCTGTTTAAAAGTTTTACTTATTTTCAAATAATCATTATATGTGTTTCTCATGCTATACCCATTTTTGCTGCAATGTATACCCAATATCCTTTATCAAGATAAATCAACAATCAAATTAATAATGACTAAGAGACTTTATAAGGGCCTAGGCTTCATTACATATAATTGGTTTTAAAATTGTGTCATCATTTTCATCTATTATCTTATACACACAAAAATCCAGTATCAAACTTTTAACCTGGTCAGAGATCTTCCAATGCTATTTCCTCAACTTTAAATCTTCTGGTCCATAACCTGCTTTTCTCACAATATCATTTTCATCATAATAAATTCAGTATCATGAATGAAATTCAAATACCATGAATAATTCAAATATCATTAATAAAGTCAAGTTGGTAAAAATGAACAATTTTTGAGCACACTGCCATAAGCTGTTTTTCTGAGGGAGGGGAGGGGAGGGAAGACTAGAATTTAATTTTATATGTTTGAATTAATATTTATTATTGATAGTAGTTTATATATCTCCCTGGCTTAACTTTTAGAACCATATCTGATTTATGAAGGAACTTGTTGAATGTTTTCATTCTCAAATACTAAGAATATTTGTTTGTGTGTGTGTGTGTGTGTGTGTGTGTGTGTATGTGTGTGTGTAAAATAGGCATAAATTATTATTTATAATTTGGCAGAAATCACTTGTACATTTTTTGAACCACAGTGGATTTTTTTATCTTTGGAATCTCCTTTACAACTTATTCAATGTTATTCTCCAAAATTAAGTTAATATCTCTATTCCTTATTTTGCCTAAAGATATTTGCTTATTAGAGAGGGTGAAATTTACCTTCAAGAAGAAACAGGGTTTTTATATTAATATTACTTTACTTGCCTTTAAAATATAAATAAGGGGGACAGCTAGGTGACCCAATGGATAGAGCACCAACCCTGGAGTCAGGAGGACCTGAGTTCAAGTCCAGCCTCAGACAATCAATAATTGCCTATCTGTGTGACCTTGGGCAAGTCACTTAATCCCATTGCCTTAAATTAAAAAAAAAACTAAAAAATAAATAGGGATATCAGAGAAGTACAAATATATTTATTTATATTCATATATATGAATTTAATGTGATATCATACATAACATATATAAATTATATATAAACCTAAGATGGATTTTCCTGACAGACAGAACTATAATCTACACTGTGCCCCACGTTAGGGACTATGACTCTAGACTGGCAAAAAGAAGTTACACTCTCCAGCTTTGATATTTCTCACTAAAAACTATTTCCTACAAAAGACCATAAAAGAGTTAGTATGCCTCTTTTTCAAATAATAAACAAATTGAGGAGTGTACAAATTAGAATAAACCAAAGTATAAACAAGAATGACGAATTTCTTTAATTGGGAAAGATAATCTCAACTCAAATCAGGAGAAAACTCTCACCAACAGATAATCTGTTACTAGCAGTTTCAAGTACTTAAAGACAAGGGAAGTGGTGAGTGGACGCCTGATACTCTTTCAGAAATTCACACTTGCCTTTCAAGATGGCCTCTCTAAAATATGTCTTCCCAAACTGAAAGTCTCCTCATGCAGCATTGGTTCAGAGTTCTCTGAGGTTTAAGGAGAGCTGAGTTGAATGTGCAAATTTACAACACTCTCTAAAAGTTAATGGTGTATTTTCTTAAATTCTTCACATCTAAGACTAAAGTTATTATTTTTCCCCCAAAAAAAATCTCTTCTATTGCTAACTTCCCTATTATGGTTGAGGTCCTGTCTCACTTAGTGAGAATCATGACCTGAGTGTTACCTGCAGCTCCTTACTCTCTCATCCCTACCATGCTCAATCTATTGCCAATGCTTGTCAATTCTACTATTGTAATATATCTCATCTATGTTCCTTCTCTCTTCAGTCACTGGGGTAGGTCCTCTTGCCTACAGGTTGGTCTCCCTGCCACCAGTCTCTCCACATTCCAGCCCATCCTCCAAACAGCTAACGGAGTGATCCTCCTAAAGTGCAGAGCTGACCGTGTAATCCCTCAGTGCCCCATTCAAAAACTAGTGACTCCACATCCACTATACATATACAAATAAAAATATCTTCTATTTGGTATTCAAAGTCCTTCATATCTTGAATTTACCCTTCCTTTTTTTCTGTCTTCTTAAACTCCTTTACTCCTCAATCAGCTACGCAGGCCTCCATGTTATTTCTCAAACAAAGAATGTTTCCATCTCCTGACATTCTTTGCATTTTCAATAGTTGAAATTTCACATTTGAAATTCTTTGTTCCATTATTTCTACTTTTGGGCTTCCCTTCATAACAGGTCACATTTCTGTTTCGTACTAACTACAAAAGTGGCATCTGGGTTTATTTAACTATGTTCAGCTAAAATTCCAACTTCTACAAGAAGACTTTCCCTGACCCCCCACCCCAGGGATTATCTCTTATCACACACATAAATACACTTATTCTATGTTACGTTTATGTGACTTATACATGAATACACACAGTATTTGTACAATGTCGTATCTTTCCATCATACTGTGAGCTCCAAAGATTGTCTTTTGCCTTTTGTTTATTTTCAGTCTTTAACCTAATGTCTGGCATATAATAGGAGTTTAAGAAATGCTTAATGAATGATGATTTATAAGATGTTCAATGTCTATGCCTTATTCAATAGCTTTTCTTCCTACCAATCTCATTATTCTCTTATGCTGAAACACTGGATTTGAGGGATTCAGGAAAGGATCTGTTTGCTTACCTAAAGATCCTCAGTGGGCAATTGCTAAAGTAAATAGAAGGAACTTAGCTATTATTAGAACAAAATTGTGAATTTCCTTTAAATAGAACTATCATAATTAGAATAAGAAATTGTTTTTGTGGATGAATTTATTATCTTCTTTCTGTTAAATTATCCAGTGAGCCTTGGTTTCTGCCCTTGGCTTCTGAAATCAAAGTTTGACAAATGGCCCCTTATCCTCACAGACATAGATTTTGAAAACAGAAAAATCATTATCTATATGTATATGTATACGCATATAGATGTTTATGTGTATAAATTTGTATATATATATATATGTGAAATAATACATAATCTTGATATTTTATCAATGTATATTTTTGTAGGTTTTTGCAAGAGATGGGGTTAAGTGGCTTGCCCAAGGTCACACAACTAGGTAATTATTAAGTATTTGAGGTTGGATTTGAACTCAGGTCCTCCTGACTCCAGGACCAGTGCTCTATCCACTGTTCCAGCTAGCCACCCCTATCAATGTACTTTTACAATTTTTATTATTAGTTTTTATTTTACATCATTTTTTTCCAAATCTAAATACTGCAAAAGAAGACAACAAACATATCAACCATCCCTGAAGGTAACATTATGTATTTTTTTAATGTAGCAGTTCAAAATCTTTCATTGAACATAACAGGTCACATTTCTGTTTCATATTAACCACAAAAAGTGGCATCTGATTTATTTGACTATGTTCAAAATGTAGGATATAGTCATCTAAACTTCACTAAACTACCTTTATTACCACTTTGTAAGGAAAGGATTTTCTTCCAAAAGTTAAAGATGCTTAATAACAATCACAAAATGATTTAACTCATCGTGACACACACATGAACACACAAACACACACACACACACACACACACACACAATTCCTATAAAAATAGGAAGAAATGTCTACCATTTTGTAAAATGCACATTTTCTTATGTACTTTCATATTAACATTATCATCTTTGGATTGATTTATTTTATCTCTGAAAATATAAAAGTATTCTTATTGCCAGTTTATTTTATGAGTCAGTTAATTACCCTTTTTTGTAGTAACATATGCATCATGTTTTCTCAATAGTGTCCTCACCATTTCCCAAAGAGTAGGGGGATTATCAAACACTGTTACTTTTTAGATGGTGAGTAGTTCAATTTTCTGCAGCATTAAAGAAATTTTTGCACATAGATAAAATCAAATACTTATAATGAAGTCCAGAAAATGCACAATAATTTTAACATCTATAATAAAATTGAAGTCTAAAGCATATGGAGTTATATTATTATTGATTGCTATTAGAAGAGAAATGCAAACATATTTTCTCAGGAAACATTGCTTGGTTCCGCAGTCAAAGACAAAATACTACAAAGGGAAAGATGGGACCAATGGTCTAATATTCTAGAACTTTTTAAATTATCTTGGCTTCTACTAATCTTTTTTATTTATGGTTGTTTTTTACTCTTAAAGGAATTCTCCAAAATTCAGTGCTCTTTCATTAAATCTGAATTTTGATAAGTCTATTCTGAGCACTGTCCCACTCCCATCCCTATCCCCACCCCCACCCAACCATCCTCAACTACTCTGACTCTGACTCTGGTTTAGATTTAAGATAAATTTCTGAGTGGAAGCCAGAAAAAGAGATAAATTCCACTAAGTCAACTAAACCAGTTTTTGGATCTGAGGGTATAGGGCACAGTGTCTAGGTACTTTTCTAGGTGATGGGAGGAAATACAAAGTTCTGATAAGACAGGTTGCCTGACCAAAAGGGAGATTACAATCCAGGAGTGGGGTGGAATGTAGATAATTGCAAAGCACATGTGTGACATTTAGCTTCAAAACAAGGTGTCAAGTGAAATCGAAAGTGAAAGAACATTATTACTGGGACTGGATAAGGGAAGACCTCCCAGAGAAGATGGTATTTGAATTTTTCTTTGAAGGATAGATAGAAAAAGTGTAAAAAAATACACAAAAGGTATGAAAGTATAGGCAGAAAAATGCTACAATTAGCATTACAGAGGATTTCTGAGTAGAAAATTGACAGGATTGCATTTATGCATGCTGAATATTAATCTAGAGAGAAAGATGAGAGTGGGACGAGGAAGCAGTTCCTGCAATGATCCAGCTAGGTGGTAATCATGTTAAGATTATGAGAGTGAAACTAGTTAAGAAGAAATGCATTTGAGGGGCAGCTAGGTGGTGCAGTGGATAGAGCATCAGCCCTGGAGTCAGGAGGACCTGAGTTCAAATCTAACCTCAGATACCTAATAATTGCCTAGCTGTGTGTGACCTTGGGCAAGTCATTTAACACCATCACATTAAATAAATAAAAAAGAAAGCTAATAGAGAGACAGAGAGAGTAGAACATGTAAACTGAACATGAGAAATAATGGGGAAGAAAAATCAAAGATATAACACTAAGATTTTAAAATGTGAGAAATGTGAGGTCAAATTTGAACTCAGGTCCTGATCCATCAGTTTCACTGGACTCTGAATGCTTGGCATATCCACAAAACACAATACAAATACATAGTTACCATATCAGGCATGAAACTGCTCAACTTCTGATCTTTCCTGTGGAACAAGATCAGAGGAATAGTTATCAATACAATTATTTGTAAACAAAGAAAAAAAAGCACAGGATTTTAAATGCCAGGCTGTTCCTTTAGTTTCTGTGAAAAAAAAATGCAAATAACAATGTTGCTTAATTGAAAATGTGCTTCATTTCTATACACCATTTGATTTCAACTCAGAAATCATTGGCCTGAAACAGAATTCATTTAACACAATGTCATAATCCAGATGCAAAGTCAAACATCCAATTTAACAGATGTTTTTAAATATCTGGATCACCAAGGTAACTGATAGTGTTTCATTGCATTGGGAGGTAGTAGTTTTCCCCACTAAACATCTGCAATTTGTTGCTCACTTGTGTGGCATATTATAGAGAGGCCTCTCATTCAAGTCTGAGAAGGACTAAAATGTCTTCCAAGGTTGTTCCCGATATTAAGATCCTTTCAATGGGGTAAGAAGGTAAGAAGGATCAGAGATAACAAGGCAGCAAACTGTCCTCGACTTTCTGAAGTGCTTTCCTATAAATGCTGATACAGGCAAGTTAGATTGGGAGGGGGGAGATCACTGAAAATTATCAGTGTACGTAGAAGCTAATAGGACCCAAATATCTAACTTCTCCAATCTCCTATTGCTAAATACAATTTATAATAAAAGGGGCAAAAGGGAGATTCTTTTTTAGTTCTATTCACTTATATACATATACATATATATTATATATATATATATATATGTATATTGAAGCATGAATTATGTAAAAGTTAATCTAGGTATAGCAATGAAAAAAATTAGAATGAAAGTTGACTAGCAAAATGGCAATCACCACATCATCTTGGATAAGATGTCAGAACCTTGAAAGAAATGATAGAAGAGGGCAGCTAGGTGGCGCAGTGGATAAAGCACTGGCCCTGGAGTCAGGAGTACTTGTGTTCAAATCTGGTCTCAGACACTTAATAATTACCTAGCTGTGTGGCCTTGGGCAAGCCACTTAACCCCATAGCCTTGAAAAAATCTAAAAAAAAAAAAAAGAAATGATAGAACAACAGGAGTAGTAACCATTTTCTTTTGTTAGTCTTATCCACAAACTAAATCTCAAGTTATTTTATTCAATGTCATCATTAAGGGAAGAATGAGGGAGTAGCAGGATATCTTTAGAAAATGAGAAATTATTCACATTGTAATGGAACTGGCCTTCAAGTATACCTCATGGAACCTCAGATCCAAGGTCTTTCTTGTTAAGGACAAAGAGTAGTCCAAGAAATGTATTTAGTTGGTGGGGAAGGGCATAAGATCAAGGATCTTTTCTCCCTAGGCTTCATACCTGCTTATGAAAGTAATGAACAAAATAGTTTCAAATTAAAAATTTTTTTTTAAAAATTAATGCAGAAATTTGTAAAACATCACAATTTTAAGGATCTAATTAATATTTCCATTATAGACATGGCATCATGCTATACAAAAATAGATACACAAGTAGAAGCAAATCAATCAACAATCATTTGTTAAATAATTACTATGTTACAGGCACCATGTTAACAGCTGAGGAAACAAAGAAAGGCAAAAACACAAAATCCCTTCCCTCAGCATTTTACAGATAAATGGATAAGAAAGGATTATAAGATGAAAAGGAATTAAATGACATCATCTTCTCTCACTGCTCTACTATATTATATAATATAAACTATTAATTCATGTCAAGTAGATCTTTATGTGACATTAGATGAAGTATTACTTATTTGTTAGTGGAAAAACATGCCAAAAGAGAAATATAGTATTACCCTATCAACACTCTGATTGTAGTCAGAAGTGACATTTAACTGGCCACAACCAAATGTCTAAGATGTCATGAAGGATGGGGATGGTTTTAAAATTTAATATATAAATTTGAGAACAACTCATGAATTTTTCCTTTATATATTGTTCAATTTGACATGGCAAAAATTGACAGGCACCTATAATCACTCTTATGATGAGAAGGCAAGATCAATCCAAGTATCTTTAAAAAGATATATTAGCTATTGTTTTATGTTATACTTTGATGAGGATAAATATTATATTTTGCTGTTTAATCAATAGGCTTTATTAATGTTATCTCTCAAAAAAACAAGGAACAATAATGGTTGATCCTAAATACATTTTATTTACTTACCAAGTCAATTTTCAAAAATGTATATTCTTTGAAATTGACTCTATGCAAAAGGCCAGTGTAATCCTGACTTCTTACCTTGTGACTAATATTTTACATGGAAAATTTACTGCTTAAAAAAGTTATCACTACATACATTATTCAAATTTTATTATTAAAATATTCACAAGTAAAAGTGTACATGCTTTTAGAATAATTTTTAAAACTTTGAAAATTTGCAAATTATTCTATGATACTTTAAAATATTTCTAAAGCAATGCATTTTTAAGTTATTACTTCTGAAATATCTGGCTTTAAACATGTCAATAATTCTTTTTTTTTTAGGTTTTTGCCAGGCAAATGGGGTTAAGTGGTTTGCCCAAGGCCACACAGCTAGGCAATTATAAGTGTCTGAGACCGGATTTGAAACCAGGTACTCATGACTCCAAGGCCGGTGCTTTATCCACTACACCACCTAGCCGCCCAACATGTCAATAATTCAAATATAAAAGAATTAAAATATGAGGAGGTAAATTGATTCAAATGTTACTTGTTTTTAAATAATGTCAAAATTGATGTTTATTTTTTCTTAATGTCCCTGTTGGGGTCTTCTGAGAATACTAACTCGTATGTATGTGTGTTTGTATGTTTGTATGTATATGTATATATATGTGTATAAATATCTTCTAGTAAACATATTTTTAAGATTTTAAACTGCTGACAAATTGAAAATCTATATTGAAAGTGGGGGGGGTTTCAACAACTGATTCCTTAAATGAAATCAGAGATCTGACCCCATATCCTGAAAAAAGGAAGAAAATTTTAGACATGTTGCATTTGAGATATTGAAATGTATAAATAAATACTGATAAGGGAATAGAATTCAGTATAAAAAACTTAGGTTGTATGTCTATATATATACATGCATGCATACATATACATACATACATATATACATAAATATATATAAATAAATCTGAGTCATATACATAAAGATGATTATTAAACTCATTGGAGCAGATAAGGTAACTAAGTGAAAGAGGACAGATTGCATTGAGGGTCCAGAATATGGTCTTGAGATGTTCCCAATTGTGGCATATTAAATAGATGAAAAGCCAGCAAAGAAGTCTGAGGAGCAAGCAAAGAAATCTAGGGAAATCCAAGAAAGAATAGTTTCACTAAAATCCCCAAAAGAGAGAAAACCCAGGAAGACAGATAATCAACAGTTTAAAATGCTGCAGAGGTGAAAAAAGATGAAGACAGAAAGGATCAAGAGATTTATCACTTAGGAGATCATTGCTCTGAAGAGCAGTTCCATTTGAGTAAGGAGGCTGAAAAACCAGCTTACAAAAGACTTGAAGAAAAAGGGAAAAAAAGTGGAGGCAATAAGTGTAGACAGGTTTTTCAAACCCCCATCCTCCTGACTCCAAGGTCAGTGCTCTATCCACTATGCTGTGTCCTCAGGTAGCTGGTGTTCTCAGACACTTTCCACTTACTAGCTGTCACTTGGGCAAGTTACTTACCCCTGATTGCCTCCCATCTAGGGCTATCTCTAGTCATCCGTATTCATATCTGGCCCCTGGACCCAGATGACTCTGGAGGAAAAAGTGAGGGTGATGATTTTAGCACAGCATCTTCTCACTCAAACCCAATTCACTTGCATGTCATAGCATCACCTCCCTGACATCATGGACTTCTTCAAGAATGAAAGACAAACATCACCCAAGACAGATTTTCATAGAAATCTGCTTGTGAAAGGGAGGGGAGATCTAGGTAGATAAATTGAGGGGATGACTGCATTTATTAAGGATATTTTTAAAGATGAGGGGGACTTCATAAATTTGTAGACAGTAGGTAAGGAATCAGTAGATGAGGAAAGACTGAATATCTGACAGTGAGAGGAGATGATTATGGGAATACTTTCATGGAGAAGATGGGAAAGCATGAGATCAAGGGTGACAATAATAGCATTTATATCAAAAATATCATGTGCAAGGCACTATGGCAAGTACTTTACAAATAATGTAATTTTATCCCCACAGCACCATGGGAGGTATATAATTATTATCCCCATTTTACAGTTACAATTACTCCTCTCATCAAATATTCAATTTTTCCTAATCAAATGATTCCTTACCTACTGCCTAAAGAGGGATGGGTCTTGACAAAAATAGGTCCATTTCTCTATCTGCAATTGAAACAAAAGAAGAGAGCATGGGTAATAAAATCAAGGGCTCTGAGAAGTATAGTAGGAAAGAAAAATGAGGCTGAGACAAATGGCCTCAATTTTGCCTGTAAAAACAATGCTTGTACCTAAGAGAGCATGGGAGGTAGAAGTAAGGGAGACTTAAGACGGTTTGAAATATCCTCTCTGAGAAGTGGCATAGAGAATCAGTCAAATTGACTACTTTCTTTAATGATAAAATTTATGAATATACATATATATGTATATATATATATGTGTGTGTGTGTCAAATGGCAAATCGTCATAGAAAATAATTGAATTAAGTACCAACTGAACAGTTTAAAAAGAAGCTATAGAAAATCTTAATATTATATATAGATTCTTAATATGTATATTATATATATTCTATATAATATAGCCTACATATATTTTAATATTCTCTATATACAATAATTTCACAGCTAGATAAATATTACTAACAGATAACTAAAGGAAAATAATTAATGAAACAGTGTTGAAAAAATAAGGATTCACTAAACCCAAGAGTTAAATAAGTGTCCAATATGCGTAAGGTACTTCCTTAGACACAGAAACAATAAAATTGCTGTCTTGAGAATATGTTCTACTGGGTGAATAAAACACACATAGATATGAAAATATAAAATGTATACTAAATGAACAAAAGGAAATTTTGGCAAGGGAAAGATGAGCACTAATCTCTTCAAATGTTTCATGAGAATGTTAAGAATATGTCTATCTTTTAAAAAATTATATCTACTTCCATTACAAGATACCTTTAGAAAATGATCATGTATTAGGTTATAAAGAAATGGTAAACAATTGGAAAAATCAAAAAAAAACTCCTTAACAGTCCCAGATATAATAAAATAGTAAAAAGGAAACATGCAAATGATGCAGACTAAAATGGAAACTACAACTTTAAAGGAGTCAGTCAAAAAAATTAAAGAAAAAATAAACACCTTAAATTATAACAATGAAACAACATACCAACATTTATGAGATGTAGCTAAAGTAGTCCTCAAAGGAAAATACATGTTCTAAAAATATTTATTAATGTGTGTAATAAAAATTCATTAAGAAAACTATTAGAGACTGGTCTGAACAAAGGAAAGTTTTCATTTACTTTTTCTCAAGAAAAAGGGCAAACTCACTGACACATACTAAGATAATGAAGGCAGGGAGCTCCACTAAAAGCACAGAAAGTTTGGTTTATAAAGATTCTAACCACAATTGCCCCACCCCAACCCCCTTTCCCCTTCAGCTCATTGGTTGGGTTTCAGGGGGGAAGAGTCTATTCACAGATATCTACACAAAGAAAGGAACGCATTATTTTCAAAATATGTATCTCATCAGATGGTGGGGTGACCTGTTTTCTGGACCCTCTTAAAGATCCTGATGATGTTCACACTGTTTTGACTATAAAAAGTAGGATTCTCATGGTCAGTGACTCAGTTAGCAAAACAGTCTTATTGCAAAAGCAGGACGTCCTGGATTCCCTGAAATACAAGGTTTTCTTATCATAAACACTTTAACCCTGAGAGGACTTCACTAGGAACTTTCCCACATATTAGTAAAAGTGAAAAATACAAGAATAATAAACTGAGTATTCAACTTAAAAAAACTTTGACAATTAAAAGAATAACAAAACAAAGCAAAGCACAAAAGAAGAAAGCATGCACAATGGGAAAGAAATAGAAAAAATTCTAAAGTTAAAGATGAATGAAATGATAAAATAAAGAGGTAATTTTCTGAAATAAGGAAACATAAAATATTAGCTAAATGGAAACTCAATTTGTCAAAATTAAAAAGTTAGAAGAGTTTACAAAGAAAATTGATAGAAAACATAAATCAACTTTCAATAATACTGTAAGTTTAATAATAATTTAAGTTTAATTAAAATATGAAACACTCAAATTAACAAAACAATGAATACCTTTAACAATTGAATACATGAAAGCAATTCAAGAAATTCAGAAGTGAACTGTCAGAGGAAAACAACACACACTTGCTATAGATGGATTTATAGTGAATTCAGGATGAAGCAACTGATGTCTGTTATGTAAATTACTATCAATAATAGAGAAAAGAGGGGTGGCTAGGTGGCACAGTGGATAGAGCACCAGCCCTGGAGTCAGGAGTACCTGACTTCAAATCCAGCCTTAGACACTTAATAATTACTTAGCTGTGTGGCCTTGGGCAAGCCACTTAACCCCATTGTCTTGCAAAAAAAAAACTAAAAAAATAATAATAGAGAAAAGAAGTACTTTATTAAATTTCTTTTATAAGACAATATGGTTGCCCATCTCACACTAGAAACGAATAAGGTAAGGAATGACAACTACAAACAAATATGACTAATCAGTATTGATACAAAAATTTAAATGCAATTTTGGCAAAGTGAATACTCTATATAAAAATTATTTGCTATGTTCAATTTGGTTGCAGATAAGGACTACTAAATTTTAGGATATTAATAAGCATAATTATTTTTATAATAGCAAAACTACAGGACTATCTATATACAAAACTTCAGGAAAGGCCTTTAACAAAATGTAATATTTTGTTAAAATTCTATAATATAATGAAATTGAAGGATAGTTTAAAGATATTTTCCAGGCCAAGAGTTAGCTTTATTGGCCTTAGAGAAATTCTGGAAGTTTATCTAATAATCTGTGGAATAATAAAAGGATAAGAGGCAGTGTAGTGAATCAAAAGTTGCTCTTGAAGTCAAGAAGACCTGAATTTTAATATTACCTCTGACATATACAAACCATGTGACTATTCAAAAAATCCCTTAAGTTCTCAAAAATTCCTAAGGCAATTCTTTAAGATGATAAATTGGACACAAGTTCCTTATTTATTCCAGTGAAAATAGTTTCCATAAAAGAAGTTGCCTGGATAAAGGAAATTAAAAGTACAATTCAAAGACAGAAAATAAAAACCATAGTATCCCCCTTCCCACTATTATTTGGCACAAATCCAAAATTACAAGTGACAGCAGCAAGGTAAGGGGAAAAAATTGTACTTACAGATGACAATTTATTTTAAAACCTTAGAAGAATCATAAAATAACTATTCAAATCAATGAACAGTCTCACAGTAAGCATCAAAGTAGAAAATAAATCCTCAAAAGTCTTCAACATTTCTGACATTACTAAAAACCAAGAGGATATAATGGAGGGATTCCACCCAAATTAACTACAAAATATTAATTATGAGGAAGTTGACCTACTTAGACATTCTCATGACAAATATAATTACAAAATATTCTTTTGTTTTTGTTTTTGCAAGGAAATGCAGTTAAGAGATTTGGCCAAGGTCATACAGCTAAGTATTAAGTGTCTGAGGTCAAATTTGAACTCATGTCCTGCTGACTCCAGAGCTAGTGCTCTATCTACTGCACCTCCTAATTGCCCCCTACAAAACAAGTTTGGTCATGATAATTTCAATCATTTTGTGGTTTTTCTTTCCATTTGTACTGTTATAGTAATTGCTGATATTGTTTTTTGCTTCTTATCTAAATGTGCCTCAGTTCACCTACAATGCTGTGCAAATTAACTGGGACAGAGTTAAGTAATTCATTTTATTGACATAATATACTTTACAATTCTCTACACCTTTAAAACACTTAATATGGAACGTGATTTCATATTGGTACAAACACTTGCTTCACAGGATTTGGCATCAAGAAAGTAACATTTTGACTTACTCTGATTCTTCAAGATGAAACCATACTAAATCCAATGGATATTAACTATGTATGTATTTGGGGAACAACTCATTTTTCCAAGTCTAGCCTTAAATATATAACAGAATTTTCAAAGACTTTAATTAAGCAAATTCTTAGTTCATTTTAATTTCTTTCAGTTAAACTTCTTAACCTTTGACAACATGTACAATAATTTAAGTCCTTTTTGCAATATTCCTTCTCCATTTGGGGATTTCTATAATTCTAGAGCAATTCTGCTTTTCAGGAAATCAATCAAAGAGTGACATCTGACTTTTTCAATTACGTGAATCAGATTAGGTGAGGTAAAATTGGCAGGTCTTGACAACAACTTGGATATGAGGGCTGAGGGGGTTGGCATGGGGGTTAGAGATACAAGGAGTCAATAATGACACAATATTGGGTACCTAAGGTATGGAGTTGTCCTCTACAATAATACAGAAAGTAGGTAGGAGAGGGGGACAGTTTAGGGGGAAAGAAAATGAGTTCTGTTTTGGACATAATAAGTTCAAGACACCTACTGGACATCCAGTTTTCTAAAAGCTATCTAGCTCTCTTGTGTCTGGAGTTAGTTGTCAGCATAGAATTTGGTCCAGGATAGGTAGATGTGAGAATCATTAGCACAGAAGATAATTAAATCCATAAGAGCTAATGATCACCAAATGAAGACATATAGTAGGAGAAGATATAAGGCATAGGGCAGAACTCTGAGGGACTCCCATAGACAAGATCTGCAGGAGGATACAGCAAAAGAGACAGGGAAGGATCAGTCAAACAGGTAGCAGAAACCAGGGGAAAGAGTGATATTCCCAAAAGTCTAGAGAGAAGAAAGGATAAAAGAGGAAAGAGAGATCATCAGAGTCAAAAGCTGCAGAGAGATTGAGGAGAATGAGAACTGAGAAAAGGTCATGGTATTAAATTAGATAGATAGATAGATAGATAGATAGATAGATAGATAGATAGATAGATAGATAAATAGATTGATTGATAGATTGATAGATAATTAATTTATAAAAAATATACCTAACTATAGCAGGTAAAGAATATTCAACAAGGATGTAGCATTGATTCACAACTTTTCTTCCTCCATACTTACCATGCTAACTTACCAGTCAGAAGAACATATGAGAAACTTCCCCACAAACTCTCTCTCTCTCTTTCTCTCTCTCTCTCTCTCATACATACATACACACACACACACACACACACGCACACACACGCACGCACACACACACACAAACACACATATAATCAGATCACCAGGAAGATATTCCAATCCAATCCATTTTCAAGATATTATTGACACAATTAATTATGTTATTCCCACATCTCTTGATCAATTAAGTCTCTATGTCATTTTTATTACCTTTTAAGGAAAATTTAGTCTAGACTTATGGGGGTGGGGAGAGGGAGGAAATTTTGTTTCAGACATTAAATTTGAAATGTTTACAGGACAGCTAATTCAAATGCCAATAGGCAGTTCATAACATAAGACTAGAGTTTAGGAGTGAAACTAGTGTTGGATAAACAAATGTGAAAGTCATCTACACAAAAATGATCATTAAATCAATGGGAGCTGATGAAATCACCCAGAGAGAGGGTGTAGAGAGATAGAAGGGAAGGAAGCCCAGGGCAGAGTCTGGGCATACAGCCAAAGCTGAAGAAGCTGCCTCAAAGATGTACAATTCATTATGAAACATTAAGGACATACCTTGTGGAAAATGTAATATTTTCTATATATTTAAAATATATATATAGGGAAATGTAATATTTTCCATATATTTAAAATATTTAAAATATTTAAAATAGTATTTTGTTTTGAATCCTAACAGGTATTTAAGTGACTTTTAGGCACTTGAGATTCATATTCAATAACTGGAGTCACATTTTTTAATGTTTGTATCAGCATAGTTATTTTTTCACATATTGACTTTGAGAAATAGTGGAGGGTAGAAAGGTCTGGCATTCTGTGGTCCACAGGTTCACAAGAAGTCATACACAACTGAATGACTGAAATATTACAAATGTAAAGAGAATTCTTTCTTGAAGGTTATTCTGAACTTTCCAAAAAACATCCCTATGTCTTTATAAAAAAGATTTAAACTAACTTTCAATATCCAGTTTATCTTGGCTTTATTAATAAATATTTAAGTATATTTCCTGAATTCTATTCATTAAGGAAAACTTTAAAATCACAGCAAGCTAGCATCCAGATATAAGTTGGGTATCAGCCTCATCTATATTAAGAATAAGGAGTAGCTGTTTTCTCACTGTTTCAGAAAGCGTTAACAGAGTCAATTATAGTTTTCTATTATTGTTTTTATTTTGTTATTAAAAATCTGGCCAACTTCAACATAAATGAACATTTCTACATATGAAGAATAGAAAAAGGTGTGACATATGCAATAGTAATTCTCCCTTATGCATAGTTTCTTTTTATATGCCCTTAAAATTTAACATGGTGGTTTCAACACCACCTAGCTTGTCGGAATAATTTTTTGAATATCCTCCTGCTATCTTCTGTTTATATTTTAAATAGTTCATTGATGTTTATTTCTTTAATTTCCTCTTTTGATTTTTTATCAACCCCTTATCCTCCCTAAATTGTTTGGGCAACAAAAAAATGACTTCCTTCAAAACAAAGAAATATAATCACATAAAACAAATCTATAAAAAAGTATGGCTCATTCTATATCTTGTTTCAAGAAGCATGATTGATCTTCAGTCTTCAGGAATTGTCACCGATGAAAATGAGTTATTCATAGATCATAAATCTTAAGTCTTTCACAATTATATCTTTCATATTGTTTTAGTTGGATAAATTGTTCTCCTGGTTCTGCTTATGTCCCTTGTTACCATTAAACCAAACTTCCTAGATTCTCTGAATACATCATATTCATTATGTCTTAAGACTGAATATACTATAATTGTCAAATACCAAAAATAGGGTCAACCATTGCTCAAATGATGAGCACTTACATTGATTTCAATCCTTTGCTAGTACAAATATATATGTGTGTGTGTGTATATACATACATATATATATATATATATGCATATATATATATACATATAATATAACATTTTGGATAAAGTTCCAAATTGTTTTCCAGAATAAAAATAAAAATGAGAAATGTGGCCTTTATCAGGGAAACTTGTTTCAATATTTTTTCCCAAAGTTCCTATTGCTAACTATATTTCCCCTCATACTCTTCCCCACTATACCACTTATTCTTTTATCTCTTTTCAGGTGGTTTATATCTAACTACTACCTCCCCAAATCTTCCCTCCCTTCCAGCATCTAATCCCCCACCTCTCCCCTTCTCCCACCCTTTTCAACTCCTACTTTCCTCTAGGGTAAGAGATGTCTCTGCCCAATTGAATGTGAATGTTATTCATTCTCCTAGCCACTTCTGATGAAAGTAAGGCTCACTCACTCTCCCTCCCCTCTCCACGTTCCACTACACTGAAAAAGTTTTTTCTTGCTTCTTTCACATGAAATAACTTACCCCATTCTACCTTCCCCTTTCCCTTTCTCTCAGTACATTCCTATATATAATACCTTCAAATTCAACTCCTTCCTGTGCCTTGCCTATATATATATATGTATATATATATATATATGTACATATATATATGCTATTTCTAACTACCCTATTAAATGAGAAAGTTAATAAGCCAGTATCATTAAGTACCTTATGATTTGCCTTTATGCTTTACCTTTTTATTCTTCATTTGAGTCTTGAATTTGAAGATCACATTTTCTGTTCAGTTCTGTTCTTTTCATCAGGAAAGTTAGAGGTACACTATTTCACTGAATATCCATCTTTTCCCCTAAAAGAGTATGTTCAGTTTTGCTGAGCAGTTGATTCTAGGTTTTAATCCAAGCTCTTTTGCCTCCAGAATATCATATTTCAAGCCCTACAATCCCTTAAAGTAGAAGCTGCTACCTGTTTGTGGTGGCAAAGAATTACAAATCAAGTAAATGACCTTCAATTGGGGAATGGCTTAGCAAACTGTGGTATATTTGTGACATGGAAGAATATTGTTCTATGAGAAACTAGGAGGGATGGGAATTCAGAGAAGCCTGGAGGGATTTGTATGAACTGATGTTGAATGAGATGAGCAGAATCAGAAAAACACTGTACACCTAACAGCAACATAGGGGCGATGATCAACCTTGATGGACTGGCTCATTCCATCAGTGCAACAATTCAGATCTATCTGCAATGGAGATTACCATCTATATCCAGAGAAAGAATTGTGGAGTTTGAACAAAGACCAAGGACTATTACCTTTAATTTAGGAAAAAAAACTGATATCTTATTGTCTAATCTTGCTATCTCTTTTACTTTATGCTTCTTCCTTAAGGATATGATTTCTCTCTCATCACATCAATTTGGATCAATGTCTACATGGGAAACAATGTAAAGATAGGCAAATTGCCTCTTGTAGGGGGTGGGGGGAGGGAAGTAAGATTATGGGGGAAAAGAATTGTAAAACTCAAAATAAAATCTTTAAAAACAAAAAAATTAGAAGCTGCTAAATCTTGTCTTAACCTGACTGTGGCTCCATTATAATTGAATTGCTTCTTTCTAACTGCTTGCAATGTTTTTTCTTTGACTTGAGAGCTCTGAAATTTGGCTATAATGTCCCTGGAAGTTCTCATTTGAGGATCTCTTTAAGGAGATTGATGTTCTGTTTTACCCTCTGGTTCTAGAATATTAGGGCATCTTTCCTTGCTAATTTCTTGAAAAAGGATGCCCAGGTTTTGTTTTTTTTGGGGGGGGTGGCTTTCAAATAATCCAATAATTTTTAAATTTTCTCTCTCCTAGATCTATTTGCTAGGTCAGTTGTTTTTCCAATGAAATATTTCAAATTTTCATCAAGTTTTACATCCTTTTGATTTTGTTTTACTGTTTCTTGATTTCTCTGAAGTAGCCTGGACTGCACTGTAGGTCCTTTTATATCCTGGTGCAACAGACCTTTCCCGATGATCTTCCAAGTTGTCTTTGGCTGTGAAATTGTTTCACTCAGTGTTTTTGTGGGTTCTACCACTCTAGAATTTGGTTAGAATAATTATTTAAAGGTATTTGAAGTAGTTTAGGGTAAAGGCCCTGCCTTTACTCTGCCATCTTGGCTCTTTTATTTTTTTAAATAATTTATAAACCATTAAAGTCAATTGTTCTTTGAACATTTGATTAAATTCACTTATAAATTCATTTGGTGTTGGTTCTGTTCATTATTAAAGTTGTGAGGAGGCACAGTATGATTTTGGATCTCCTGTTCCATGCCCTAAGATGCACCCAGCTGTGAACTAGCCATACCTCCTGTGGCTGCTCCCAAACTCAAGAAGTGAAAAGTTGGACTCTGTCTCAATGTATAGTCATTTTTAGGGGGAGTGGGGGAGAAGGAAAAGGCTGATTCTGTCTCTTGTTTCTCTTAGGACAGGACAAAAATATAACTTAAGGTCTTCTGGACTCTTACCAGTTTGCATCCCCTTGTTCAAAGCACTGGCTGATTTCAGATCCTTTTATAGGATCTTTTATTGGTTTTTTCTCTCCCTGCATCCAACAGCCTCAGACATCTTTTACTAGGATTTGTGCTGATGTTCTGGTCTGATTCTTCTCCATATCTAGGAATTTTCTCCTTGTTCCAAGATGTTGTAGAGAAAAAGGCCCTTTGCTAAGGTCTCCTGATCTTCCCTCATTTATAATATGAAAATAACCTCTTAAAAAAATATGATCAAAAAAAACCAGAAAGAGAAGCTAGGAGAAGAGCACCTACCTCAAAGTCTGTCTTCGGGGATCATGGGTGTGCCAGGACCAGAGAACAGAGAGCCAGTGGGGATGGGGTGAGAACTGGTCTAGCCTAAGATCAGCCCCAAAGGCTTTCACTGTAGGAAAAAACAACTGAAGAGTGGAGTCTTTGGCAGTGGGACTGATGGTCTAGGGCTTACCAGAAGGGCTGAAGGATGAGTTCCAGCCTCTAGCACCCCCTACTGCCTAGGTGGAGTTATTACACTCAGTGAGCAAAGCCTCTAGCTCCTCCTACTGGCTGGCCCACTTGGAGTTACTAAACCCAGTGGGTAAATCCTCTAGGGATTCCAATATAAAACTTCTGTGAACCAGTACCTTCCGCAACACAAGATCTTAGGAAAATGAAGAAAGGCCAGTAGAAAGGGTGTCCTTAGAAAAATTCCTAGAAGAAAAAGCCCTAACTCAGAGGAACGTAGAACCTCTGAGGAGAATATGATTTGGTCTCCAGCACAAAAACACTTCCTTGATGAAATTAGCAAGGAGTTTAAAAATCAATTGGAAAATTTGGGAAAAGAAACCCAAGAGAAAATTAGCATCTTGCAACAAGAAAATAAATCCTTGGGAAATACAATTGGATAAATGCAAAAAGAAAAATGTTCTCTCAAAACTTCATTTGATCAAATGAAAAACTCTTACAAAAATAGAATTGACCAATTGGAAAAGGAACTGCAAAAGGTAAATAAAGATAATTATTCTCTTACAAAAGAATGGATGAGGCAGCTAGGTGGTGCAGTGGATAGAGCACTGGCCCTGGAGTCAGGAGTACCTGGGAAGTTCCAATATAGCCTCAGACACTTAATAATTACCTAGCTGTGTGGCCTTGGGCAACCTACTTAAACCCATTGCCTTACAAAAAACTTTAAAAAAAAAAGAATGGAGTCTGTGGAAGCCAATGTCTTCATGAGACAAGAATATGTTAAACAAAACCAAAAAAACTGGAAAAAATAGAAGAAAATGTATAATACCTCATCAGCAAAACCACTGACTTCAATAGTAGATCAAGGAGAGGTAACCTAAGAATTATTGGTCTTCCTGAAAACATTGAAGAGAAAAAAAAAAGCCTGGACTCAATATTACAGAATTTAGTAATGGAAAACTGCCCTGATATCATGAAACCAGAGGGAAATAAAGTTATTGAAAGAATACATCAATCCACTCCAGAAAGGGATCCCAAAATGAAAATGCCAAGGAATATTGTGGCCAAATTCCAGAACTATCAGATAAAAGAGAAAATCCTGCAAGCAGCCAAAAAGAAACAATTTACATATCAAGTAGCCACAGTAAGGTTACACAGGACCAGGAAGCATCAACATTAAGGGATCAATGAAGAATTCATTATCTGGCAAAACTGAGCCTTCTAGGGCAAAAGATGGACATTTAATGAAATAGGATACTTCCAACTTTTCCTCATGAAAAGACCAGAGCTTAATAGAAAATTTGGACATCAAACAGGAGACTCAAGAGACACATGAAAAGGTAAAAAAAGGGGATGGGAGTTAAAAAAATGAAAAAACTGTTATCCAATAAGATGAAACTGGCTATATCCATACTTGGGAGAAAGACTCTAATAACTTCCAATAATTGTAACTCTATTAGAGAGAATATACTTAGCCAGAAGTAATGGACACTCATGACATTTCAGTGACTCAGACAGAATGATTTAAAAACAATACCTACTTTAAAAAGAGGACAGTAAAGAGATGGGAGGATGGAGGAGACTGAATGGGGTAAATCTCATTACATTAAGAGATACAAAGGACTTATTGCAATAGAGAGGAAGAAGGGAGGAGGTGAGAACTGCCTGAATCTTACTCTCATCAGATTGGCTAAAAATGAACATACATACACACAGTTAAGTTAAGAAACTTATCTTACCTTGAAGGTATAAAAAGGGGGAAAGAGGGAAAAGGGAGGAAGAGGAAAGGGGGGAACCAACAGAAGGAAGGGAAGGAAGAGGGGGCAAAGGGAAAGGGGGAAAAGGGGGAGGGCATTGGATATAGGAGGGCAAACACAGTTAAGGTGGTGGTATTCAGAAACAAAATACTGGGAATATGGATAAAGGGAAAAAAGGGGGGAAATACAAACAGGGAAGATAAAATAGAGGGCAATAAAGAGATAGCAATTATAACTTTGAATGTGAATGGGATGAACTCTCCCTTAAATGGAAGCAAATAGAAGACTAGATTAAAAACCAAAATGTTATAATATGCTGCTTACAAGTAACTCATTTGAAGCAGAGAGAGATGCATATAGAGTAAAAGTAAAAGGTTGGAACAAAATATATTTTGCTTCAGCTGAAGTGAAAAAAGTAGGGGTAACAATCCTTATCTCAGACAAAGCAGCTGAAAAAACAGATTGTGTTAAAAGAGATAAGGAAAGAAACTATATCCTCCTAAAAGGTACCATAGACAATAAAGTAATTTCAATACTAAATATGTATGTACCCAATGGTATAGCATTCATACTCTTGAAGAGAAGTTGAAGAAGTTACAGAAAGACATAGACAGCCAAACTCTATTAGTGGGAGACCTCAACTTCCCCACTCTCAGATTTAGATAAATCTAACCATATAATAAACAAGAAGGAAGTTAAGGAGGGTAAATAGGTTGTTAGAAAACCTAGAGTTTTGGAGGAAATTGAATGAGGATAGAAAGGAATACATACTTTCTTTTCTGCAGTACAAACCACTTACACAAAAACTGACCATGTACTAGGGCATAAAAAACTTAATAATCATCTGGCCTTAGACATTTAATAATTACATAGCTGTGTGGCCTTGGGCAAGCCACTTAACCCCATTGCCTTGCCAAAAAACCCAACCTCAATTGAAGAAAGGCAGAAATAGTTAATACATCTTTGTCATATTATAATGCAATAAAAATCACATGCAATATTGGGCCAGGGAGATATAGACCCAAAACTAATTGGAAACTAAATAACCTCATTTTAAAGAATCAGTGGAACAGCAAATTATAGAAAGGAATTACATTTTTTATCCTAGATAATGACAATAATGGAACAACATCCCAAAACCTATGGGGAAACCACTCAAGGCAGCTGTCAGGGGATATATTATATATCTTTAAATGCTTACATGAATAAATTAAAGAAAGAGGAAATCAATGAACTAAATTTGCAATTAAAAATAGAGAAAGAACAAATTAAAAACCTCCAATTAAATACCAAATTAGAAATTCTAAAAATTAAAGGAGAAATTAATAAAATAGAAAGTAAAAAAAATATTTAACTAATAATTAAAACCAAGAGCTGGTTTTGTGAAAAAAAACAATAAAATTAATAAATCTCTGGTCAATTTGATTAAAAAAAAGAAAGAAGAAAAATCAAATTGCTAGTATCATAAATGAAAAAGGTGAACTCACCACCAATGAAGAGGAATTAAAGTAATAATTTGGAATTATTTTGCCCAATTCTATGCCCATAAATTTGATAATCTAAGTGAAATGGATGAATATTTACAAAAAATATAAGTTGCCCAGGTTAAATGAAGAGGAAATTAAACACTTAAATAATCCTATCTCAGAAAAAGAAATTCAACAAGCCATTATTGAACTCCCTAAGAAAAAAATCTCAAGGGACAGATGGATTCATAAGTGAATTCTATCAAACATTTAAGGAACAATTGGTTCCAATTCTATATAAACTCTTTGGAAAAATAGGTGAAGATGAAACCTCTGTCTAACTTTTTTCTATGACACAATTATGGTGCTGATACCTGAACCAGGAAGAGTTAAAACAGAGAAAGAAATTTATAGACCTATCTCCCTGATGAATATAGATGCAAGAATCTTAAATAAAATCTTAGCAAAATGAATACAACAAGTTATCACTAGGATAATACATTATGACCAAGTAGGATTTATCCCAGGAATGCAGGGTTCATTCAATATTAGGAAAACTGTGAGTATAATTAATTATATCAATAACAAACCTATCAGAAATAATGATTATATCAATAGAGGCTGAAAAAGCTTTTGACAAAATACAGTACCCATTCCTATTAAAAACACAAGAGAGTGTAGGAATAAATGGATTGTTCCTTAGAATAATAAGCAGTATCTATATGAAACCATCAACAGCATTGTATGCAATGGGGATAGGCTAAAGGCATTCCCAATATGATCAGGGGTGAAACAAGGATGCCCATTATCACCACCACTATTCAATATCGTATTAGAAATGCTACCTTCAGCAATGAGAGAAGGAAAAAGAAATTGAAGGAATTAGAATTGGGAAGGAAGAGACAAAACTCTCACTATTTGCATGATGGTATACCTAGAGAATCCCCCAAAAAAATCATCTTACAAACTACTAGAAATAATTAACAACTTTAGCAAGGTTGCAGGATATAAAATAAACTCTCATAAATCCTCAACATTTCTATATATGACTAGCAAGATGCAGTAGAAAGAATTAGAAAGAGAAATCCCATTCAAAGTAACCTCAGACAACATAAAATACCTAGGAGTCTACCTGGTAGACTCAGAAAATTTTTGAAAACTTCTCACACAAATAAAATTAGATTTACATAACTGGGCAAACATCAGCTTCATGGATAGGCCGAGCAAATATAATAAAAATGATAATTCTACCAAAATCAAACTATTTGTTAAATACCCTACCAATCAAAATTCCAAAAAATTACTTTAATGAGTTAGAAAAAATTGTAAGTAAATTCATATGGAGAAATAAAAAGTCTAGAATCTCCAGGGATTTAATGAAAAAAAGTGAAAAAGAAGATGGCTTAGTCCTACCAGAACTAAAATTATATTATAAGTTATTAGTCATCAAAACTGGCTAAGAAATAGAGTGGTGGATCAGTGGAATAGACTAGGTGCAAAAGCAGGAAACAATTATAGTAATCTGCTGTTTGATAAACCCAGAGTCCAGCTATTGGGATAAATACTCTCTCTTTGATATAAAAACTGTCGGGAAAATTGGAAGTTAGTAATGGAAGAAACTGGGATTAGATCAACACCTCACACACCTTATACCAAAATAAGATCAAAATGGATACAGGTTTTAGATGTAAAAAATATAAGCAAACTAGAAGATCAAGGAATATTTTACCTTTCAGAGTCAAATTCTTAAAATAAAAGACATGCCATTCTCCAATTGACAAATGGTCAAAAGAGATGCAAAGGCAATTTACAGCTGAGGAAATCAAAGCAATTCATAGTCATATGAAAAATTGCTCTAAATCACTAATTATTAGAGAAGTGCAAATCAAAATATCTCTGAGGTACTAACCTCACACCTCTTAAACTGACCAATGTGACCAAAAAGACAATGATCAATGTTGGAAGGGATGTGGGAAATATGGGACACTATTACATTGTTGATGGAGCCATGAACTCATCCAACCTTTCTGGAGAGCAATTTGGAATTATGCCCAAAGCGCAACAAAAATATGCATACCCTTTGATCCAGCAATACCACTTATGGGTCTATACCCTGAAGAGATTATGAAAAAAGGGTAAAATCATCATTTGTACAGAAATATTCATAGCAGCCCTGTTTGTGGTGGCAAAGAATTGGAAATCAAGTAAGTGTCCTTCAATTGGGGAATGACTTAGCAAACTGTGGTATATGTATGTCATAGAACACTATTGTTCTATTAGAAGCCAGGAGGGATGGGAATTCACGGAAGCCTAGAGGGATTTGCATGACCTGAGGCTGAGTGAGATGAGCAGAACCAAAAAAACCCTAACAGCAACATGGGGGTGATGATCAACCTTGATGGACTTGCTCATTCCATCAGTGCAATAATCAGGGACAATTTGGGGCTCTCTCCAATGGAGAATATCATCTGTATCCAGAGAAACAACTGTGGAGTTTGACCAAAGTCCAAGGACTATTACCTTAAATTTAGAAAAAGAAAACCTGATATCTTAATTGTCTGATCTTGCTATCTCTTATACTTTATGTTTCTTCCTTAAGGATATGATTTCTCTCTTATCATATTCAATTTGGATCAATATATACCATGGAAACAATGTAAAGACTGACAAATTGCCTTCTGTGGGGGGTGGGGGGGGAGGGGAAGTAAGATTAGGGGAAAATTTATAAAACTTAAAATGAATAAAATATTTTTAAAATGTTATCTTATTATGTAATCTTGCTATATCTCATACTTTATGTTTCTTCCTTAAGGATATGATTTCTCTCTCATCACATTCAACTTAGATCAATGCATTCCATGGAAACATTGTAAAGATTAGCAGACTTCCTTCTATGGGGGGTGGGGGAGGGAAGCAAGATTAGTGGGGGAAAGGGGGGTGACTAGGTGGCGCAGTGGATAGAGCACCAGCCCTGGAGTCAGGTGTACCTGAGTTCAAATCTGGCCTCAGACACTTAATAGTTACCTAGCTGTGTGGCCTTGGGCAAGCCACTTAACCCCATTGGCTTGCAAAAACTAAAAAAAAAAAAAAAAGGCTTAGGGGGAAAATTGTAAAATTCAAAATAAATAAAATATTTTTAAAAAAAGAATTTCTTACTTAAGTTTGTTTAGGTTTCCTTAGTCTGATCCCTTTACTAGTCTCTGCCACCTTTTAGTCATCTTTGGGTGGCATTTATAGTTTGGACAAAGGAGTTTATTTCACTTTCTTTTCAATTTTATCATCAGAACATGGTTCAGTTTATGTGGGGAAAACAGGTTTCTTCTAAATCTTTCACATCACTATCATACATAGAAGTCTAATAGTGTCCATTTTGAAATATGTAATATCTCTTCTAAACTATTTAAAGTTGAATGTTTTGTAAAAAAAAATATCAAAAATCACAATATCCGAGAAACAAAAAGAAGGGACTTTACAGGTTATCTAGTCCAACCTGCTCAACTTATAGATGACCAAACTGATTTCCAGAGAAATGAATTCTTTCCCAAAGTCACAAGGCAATGAGTGATAGAAATGAGACTCCAAATTTAGAACTCTCTTACTATGCCAAACTATATGCTAGTTTTTAATAAACAAGAAATTTAACTTTGTCATTAGAATAGTTAATATTTTGGTCTTTGTCTTATATCTTACTTTTTAAAAAAACTCAAACATCAGTTCCAAGGTTAGTTAAGTAACTTAAAGTACTTTAGAGAAACTGAATATTAATGTACCTTGAAATTCTTTGAAAACACAAAATAAGGTATATTATCGAGTCTCTTAAGAACATCATTTGGCAAAAAGAAAACAAAGTACTTATAAGGAGAAAAGTTTCGGTCACAATAACAAGCAGTATGATATCGGAAAATGGGTTTTTTTAACCTGCAAAAACTTTTTTATTTTTATATATTTCATAGGATGGTTTCAGGGATAAAAACAAATGAAATCTGTTTCTGGCACTTTGAAATCATAAAGTAAACTTTGAAAGAAACACAGTTAAATAGTTTTCTTTTTATGTTTATATCTCTATAAACTTTTGTAATCTAAATGCAAATTGATTATTTTTATTTGAAAAGATGAGAATTTTGATTAAGAAGTGAGAATATAAAAAAATTAAAATACATTATTATATTTTTCTCCTCTCACTAGTCTAAATAGTGATCTCATTTTTGAAACAACCACCTCTAATACAGCAGTTATGGAAGCCTCTACAATGTCAAATATCAAAAATAAAATATGCTCTGGCATATTTTAGTCATCTGCTTCAGTGCAGACCATGCAACTGGAACTTTACAAGTAGGGCTATTGCAGGCTATTACCTCCAGTGAGGACTAAACAAATTTAGAACAGATGGGTAGATAGATAGATAGACAGATAGATAGATATAGATAGATAGATAGATAGATAGATAGATAGATAGATAGATAGATAGATAGCGCATCATTTATAGCCTAGCAACAGGACTTGGTGCTTATTAAGCATAGTTGTAATTTATTATTTTTTAAAAGTACATGTAATTTTAAAATGCAATGTAATTCATTGGCTTCAACAATAAGATAATACATCCTGTTAATCATATATCAAAGATCTGTGATTTTGCCAGTGTGGGAAGTCCCTTTTTCAGTACAGATGGCAGAATATCTGTGATTTAGCAGTTCTCTTAATCATAGGCCTAATGAGTGTCAGAGATGAAATTGGAATACAGTTTTCCTTTCTCCAAATCCAGGACTATATACATATATGTGTGTGTGTGTGTGTGTGTGTGTGTGTGTGTGTGTGTGTACCCATTCTGCCATGCCACTTTCTCTCACAGACACTACTCACTGAAAAATAAGTTTTAGTTTCAGTTAATATTTGTTTTTTTAAGATCACATTACATGATAATTCATATTGCAAAAGGAAATGACAAGCTAGGTCAAATTCTGACTCCATTTAATAAAACTTACTTGATGGGTTTTTTGTAGTTTACATTGAAGGCTCTGGCATATTTTAATCATTTGCTTCAGTTCAGACCGTGCAACTGGAACTTCACAAGTAGGGCTATTACAGTCAAGAAAAGATCTGTTTTGTAAAATATAAAGGAATGTTACATTTATAGTGTGTTATGCCCATTTAAGGAGTTTGTCAATAAAACACAAAATAACATTTTTGCTTCCAACTGATCCATTTAATTAGGCACTCCAAACACTTGTTAGTTACCATCTTAGACTTTACAGTAACATAGAAGGCATTCTGCCAACTCTCTTGTTTTACAGATGGTACCTCAGGAAATTATGGGACAGTCTTGTACATAGTCATACAGTTGAGTCGGAGAGGAAAAGATGTTATTAAAACCCAGATATCTTTCTCCCAATCTGGTGCTCTTTTTACTACATCAGGATCAAGCTTTTAGTTATTTCCATACTACTACTATAAAGAATACAAAGAAGTGAACTTGGAATTTCAGTGGCACAAGGATCTCTCAGGTAAAGAATCTCTCTATACTTACGGAGATTGAAGACAATCTCTCCACAACCCTAATATTTGAGAATTGTCTAGGGCCCTTAATGATCATTCTATTTGCCTAACTTTTCTGGCTTTAAGACTTTCTGTCTACTCATTATGCACATTACCCCTCTTTTGTCTATTTATTTATTCATTCATTCACTCAGTTAATATCTGTCCCTTTACTATTAACATGTTTAAGTCAAAGCAAATTCATTAACAAATCCATACCAAAATATTACTGTATAATTTAACAAAGATTAATGTTATTTCAATTTAGGTTGAAAGTGAGAAAAAGTAACCCAATGTATAAGAGACATATAAAAGACATATAATAGATTTCTAATCCAGTTTTCTTTTGTTGGGTGTCAGTGAGGTTTTGGTCAGGAGCTATAATTTTACTGGTACATGGATCTCTAAAAACTAATATTAAACTGTTCTTTAATTTATTGTATTAGACACCAGAGCACCAAAAAGTTGAGCAACTTGACCAGGGTCACAGACACACACACACACACACACACACACACACACACACACACACACACACACACAGAGTCATGGAAATCTGGATTTTCCTGTCCCCAAATCCTCTATGCAATCTGCCATCTTGCCTCTCATGCCAGACTCTCATATTAGTCTATCAAAATGCATTTATTAAGTTCCTATTATGAGTCAGACAGTGTGGGCACTGATCAGAGTAATTGGTCAGTTGCGGAATATTTCCAAACCAAAGGTCCATCCACCTCAAGAACAAGAGAACAACCAGAAAGAGGGCAGCCTCTCACTCATTGCATACCATATGCCCTCCCTGGTCAAAAGAACCTGCTGCTAAGAAACTAGTGGACAACCTGCTTCTAGTAAGAGGATTTAGCAGCAGCAGCAGAAATATTACCTGATGTAAATCTAAATAATTGGGAAAATATTCATTTTTTCATATGTAAGTTAAGTCAATATAATAAAAGTGAAATTACTACTTAAATTAACTTAGTTATTCAGTGTTGTACCAATCAAGCGAAAATATTATTTTACATATCTTGAAATAATAACAACGAAATTCAAATGGAGGAAGGAATAAATATCAAGAATCTTAAGGAAATTAATGAAAAAGTGGTAAAAATGGGACTTATGAGTATCAAATCTCAAATGATACAAAAAAACTAATGTATGTACTAGTTTAAAAATACAAATCTCAATCAGTAGAACTGATTAGATACAGAAACTTCAGATGGAAATGAACACAATAGCATGGTGTTTGATAAACTCAAAGACCCAGTCACTGAAGTAAGAACAAAATAGCAGGAAAACTGAAATCAGTATAGCATAAATTAGTACCAGTCAATATTTTACACTATAAATAAACCTAGATACACATGAGGTGACATCACAAGCAAATCAGAGGAGCAAAGAAGAAATTACCTTGCCAAAAAAGGGATAGGAAAGATCAGAGATGACAAAAAGGTCAGTTTTATTATATAAAGTTAAAATTGTGTTTCACAAAGGAAACTAATACAGTTAAAATTAGAAAGGAAATAGATAACTGGGGGAAAATCTTTACAGAAAGTTTCTCTAGTAAAAGTCTCATATCTAAGATGTATGAGGAATTCAAATTTATAATTCTTAAGAGCCATTTCCCAATAAATAAATAGACAAAGCATATGAACATAGGAACCATATGAAAAAGGTAAAAAGGAAAAAAAAATCACTACTAATTAGATAATTAAAGCAACTTTGAGGATCCATCTTATATCTGTCCAATTAACAATAGACAAGGAGAAAATGAAAAATGTTGGATAAGCTGTGGGAAAAATAGACATACTAATGGATTGATGGTGGAGTTGTGAACTGGGCCATTCATTATGGAAAGCAATTTAGAACAAAGCTGCGAAAGTTACCATACTGTGTATCTCCTTTGACCGAGCAGTGCCATTAATAGACCTCTACTTCAAAGGGATCAAAGAAAGAGGAAAATGAAACATATATAAATGTGGATGTTTATTGTAATTCTTTTTACTAGCAAAAACTAAAAGCCAACCGAGTACCAATATATTGATGAAAATTACTATGCTGGTGTAGCTAAGTGGTGCAGTGGTTAGAGCACCAGAGTCAGGAGGTACTGAGGTGAAAACTGACCTCAGACACTTAATAGTTACCTATCTGTGTGACCTTGGGCAAGTAACTAACTTAACCCCATTGCCTTGCAAGGAAAAAAAAAACTAGTTTGCCCTAAAAAATGAAGTAGACAATTTCATAGGAAAGTGGACAGATTTCTATGAATTAATGCAGAGGGAAGTAAAAGCAGAATTACAATTTATATAGTCACAAAATTATAATGAAAAACTTTGAAAGACTTTAAAACTCTACTCAAAGCAATAACAAAACATAAATCTAGGAAACCAAGGATAAAATACCCACCTCCTGCCAAAAACATGATAAATTTAAAATTCAAAATGAGACAATTTTTAGATACAGCTAGCATGGAAATTTGTTTTGCTTAATTACATAAATGTATTATATTTCTTTTTTCTTTTTTGGTTGTTCAATTGAAGAAGAAAATAGGAAAGTAAATCAATGCCTATAAAATAATTTGTTTATTTTATGAAATATATAGTAATTATTATTTTATTGTTATTATTATTATCATTATTGCTCTTAGATTTTGGTACACTTCTACCAAACTTTTACTTCCAGTCTAAAGAAAGATTTTGCTTTGTGCTGCTTTGTTTATTATCTCATAACTTATCTCCAACACAAAGGCAAAATTCTCTAAAATCTTTTCCAGCTCTATGATTCTAATTAACATCAGAGCTAATGAATTCCTGATTGAATACGGAAGTCACTAAAATATGCCATATGCCAGGACAATGACATAGATAACAAAAGCAACACTACAATGTTATTGGACAAAGATAGGAAAACACAGCTTTTCAAAATTATCATTTCTTAATCCACAACCTATATTAATAATGTAAAGAGCTATTTCCCAGTAAAACTAATGTAAATTTATAATTTTTGTAAATGTATGTCTTTAAAATAAAAACATACAATATTTTTATAGTACTTTCTTGGTACTGTTCTATCATTTATCATTTCTATCTGATTTGTGCACTCATATGAATCTGTCCTCTCACCCTATCTCATTTACTACATTATAACCTTCATGAAAGCAGGAATTTTATATTCCTTTTATAGTCATCACAATGAAAGGTGCATATTAAAATAAGTGGTTTTGGAATTAATTGCACTGAACTTCCTTCAGGTCCTCTTTCTCTCTTTCTTCCTTCCTTTTTTTCTTTTAAAGAATAAGCAAACTTATTTAAAGGTCAAATAAGCCAAATAAAGGTCACAATTTAGCTCAAGCAAGTTAATAATTATCTATATGCAACTCTACCCCAGAAGTCTTAGTGGGTCAGTTACTTATGCTTCACTCTCCTACCCAAGTCCAAGCCAGCTTCAATTATCTGAAGATAGAATAAGCTGACTGATGATACCCTTGGCGTCTGAGCATTCACCTCTGGGGTACTGGTTGATCACCTATAATAAATGTCCTGTTGGCAACTCAAATTTATACTCAAATGAATTTGTGTTCTCATCAATGAAAGTACTCCCTCCAATGATGCAATTCATAGCCTCTCTGGGCTTGCTCATCCAGAGATTAATACTCTCATTCTTCCATAAGTATACCATAGAAAGTCAGTATGTGTTGGGGTACCTACCTATGGCCTGAAATCATGGCCATAGTTTTCATTTATTGCTACTCCTTCATCTCACCAACCCAATCTCTGTCTTGTTCACACTTTTCCTTGATGATGTCTTCCCAAGGTCTTGTATGTAAAGTGCTACAGCTTGTTAATGCATACCATGTACTCTCTATTGTCATTTGGGAAAATCTCAATTTCAGCTCTTTAAAGAATGTTCTACAAACTTTCAATCACACAAGTAAGCTTTTTATAGCATTTTTTGCAAGGAAAATGGGGTTAAGTGGCTTGCCCAAGGCTGCACAGCTAGTTAATTATTAAGTGTCTGAAACTGGATTTGAACCCAGATACTCCTGACTCCAGGGCCGGTGCTTTATCCACTGCATCACCTAGCTGACCTCAAGTAAGCTTTTGATATTAATTTTTAAAAGGACCATAGATTTTTGTTTCTGGAAGACATTTGTAGTCATTAAAAGAACTTTGCAAATTCCCAAAAGCATCCTGTCTACTTCCCTCCTTGTGATTCCATTCTTAATTAAACATAGACAGAGAGAGAGAGAGAGAGACAGAGAGACAGAGACAGAGACAGAAAGGTGAGAGGAGGCAAGATGATAAGAGAAGAGAAGGGGAGCAGAAGGGAAAGTTACAATTTCAAATAGTGCCTTAGAGCATTGAGAGGTTTAAATTAATCAATCAGAATCACACCTCTAGTATGTGTCAAATGTAGGACTTGAACTAATGTCTTTCTGACTCCAAGGTCATCTATCTTAGTCAGGTCTCTTCACTTTTTTAAGTTGTTTTCAAGACTTCTTATGCTTATGTCAATATATGTGTAATATATATTGACATCAACATAAGAAGTATTTAAATATATACAGATAGTATGATAAATGTGTACATATATTTTATATGGACAAAATTATATTGATAATGTTTAAGATTTTTTCTGATGACAAGACAAAAAACAAAATCAAAAAACCCACTATCTCTCCTAATATTTCAAATTAAATCTGAAGGGGTGAGGGAGAAGAGAAAGAAGAGATGCAAAGAATATCAAAAGTTGGCAAAGACATCAATACATCAATTTGCCTCTATTCCTTACCTGAGTTTTTCAGAGAGAGGATTCAAAGCTTCATTCAGTTCTAGCAGAAGGGTGGACCGAGAACTTAATCCCTCTGTAAGCAGTACTACCTATTGAGAAAAGAATTACAATGTGATTATAAAATGCCACAGTAAAATGGTGTCTATTTTATTCAGCACTATATTTCAAGAAGTTCTCTCTCTCTCTCTCTCTCTCTCTCTCTCTCTCTCTCTCTCTCTCTCTCTCTCTCTCTCTCTCTCTCCTCTGCTTACATTTATCTTTCATTCAGGAAGGATATATATTTGCAGTTTACTTTATAAATTATTAACTTAGATTGCCTTAGTTTATGCAAGCCTAATATTCAGAAATGTTTTTCTAATTTATATTCTTTATAAAATTTGAATTTATAATTTCTAAAATCAGAAGTACAATATAATTTCATGAGACAACTTTTTTGTGATACTACTAAAAACCTTTATTAAACTAGTATAGCTATGTACTTCATATTAGGCTTTGAGTCTAGAACACATGGGTTTAAATTTCTCCTCTGAAAAAAGTTAACCAGGGACAAATCATTCAAATTCTCTAAGCCTCTGCTTTCTCATATGTAAAATATAGATAAGGATATCTAAAGCACCTAACTCAATACATTTTTTTAAAAATTGTTTTTGTAAGGCAATGGGGTTAAGTGACTTGCTCAAGGTCACATAGCTAAGTAAGTATTAAGTGTCTGAAATCAAATTTGAACTCAGGTCCTCCTGAATGCTGAGCTGGAGCTCTATTCACTGCACTACCTAGCTGCCATGTAACACCACATTTTATATACGTTTCTATATAATTGAACAAATTGCATTGTTTAAAAGCAGATTAAAGGGAGAAGAGAGTGTTTAGATAAAAAAATAAATTATACTAGAGGAGCAGCAGGAACAAAGATAAGAAAGACAATGAAGTAACCAACCTAACAGGAGCAAAAGGAACCGATTATGAAATAATAAGATGTAAGAAGATTGATAGAGTACAATTATTGAAAATATTTTCACTTGGAGCACTAATTAAATGGTAATTGGAGAAGGTGGGAAAGGATTGCTATAGCAGAACTGGCCACTGATCCAGAAAGTATGGTCTCATTGATAAACTAAAAAGATGACTTCTCTTTTCAGTTCATTCCCTTCCTAAATTCCAAACATGTTTGCACAACCCCCTCTGTTTGACAGTGTTGGCAAAGAAATATCCTGTATCAACATACATTTCTTGTCTAGATGAATTTGAAGTTCTGAAGACTTTATTAACCTCTTCTGCTTTATGTGTGTGTGTGTTTGTTTTTTATCCTTGAGTCAGGTGACTGAGGAATTTTCAACCTTGATGGCTACCTTTCTGCTGTATTCTTTACTCCCTGCTGGTTATCCTATGGCAGCTATTCTTTGAAGCCACTACAATGTTTACATTATTATAATACAGTCTGTAGAAAACCATGGGGAATGGTAACTCCTGAACTAAGAAAAAAGAATAAGGAGAAGAGGACTTGGAGGTTTTCAGGAAGATGATGGTGGAGGGTAGAGATCTGAAATATACTGAAATTCAGAAAAAGATATTTAATATAGACCTTAGAACAAAACGAGCAACCATTGGGCAGAGATGAAGAAGTTCTGAGAAGGGATTCCACTGAATTATGTGTCATAAGTCTAGTTTAAAGAATAGTTAGATCAGAGAAATGCTTTGATCAGAGCCCAAGAAAAGATGCAATTGAGAAGAATGTTGACCTCAAGTTGGTGGACCTAGAAGTCAATCATAAAAGTGCTCTTTTTTTCTCTAGTCCTAGAGCTAAGAAAAAAAGTGAATTCATAAGAAAGGCAATCACTCATTGAGTTGGAGTTAAAATAAAAATGATCTGCTATAAGAAAAGCAAGACAGATAATATCTGGAAGAATCTAAAGATTGAAACAATACCAAGAGATTCAAGTAATTTGGAATTGAATCTACAATTTAGATACAATCTATTTATAATTTAATACCACAAGATACCCTTGTATTTTATAGGAAAAATTATCTACACATTTGAATTTACATTACTACAACTTTACTGAAAAAGAAGGGGAGGCAAAAACATAGGAGAAGGAAAAAAAATTCAGACCACAGGTATATGTTATTTGGAAGTTTAATTTTCCTCTGTACTAACAGGAGAAAGTTATCTGAGTATCTGACATCCAATTACTGAGTCTCTTGTTTGGAAGTTGATCTCATAGGACTAAAGGATTTAAATGTGGAAGAAAATTTTGGAATCCAAATTCTTTCATTTTATATAAGAGGAAACTGAGGTTTAAAGAGTTTTAGTGGCTTGCCCAAGTCCACATATCAAATAGGCAGAAGAGTCAGAATCTCAACTCAGGTTGTCTGATTTTAAATCCAATGCCCTTTCCACAATGCCAAGCTGTCTTTTACACAAAGGACCTTTGAGCTTCAACAGCAACAAAAGAATTCTAAGGGGAAAAAGTCATTGTTTTGTTCTCCCAAGACTTATATTTTTGTAAAAAAACATCACTTATAGTTGATGTTGGACAGCTAGATGGTGCAATGGATAGCACACAGACCCTGGATTCAGTAGGACATGAATTCAAATCCGGCCTCAGACACTTAATAATTACCTAGTTGTGTGACCTTGGGCAAGTCACTTAACTCTATTGCCTTGCAAAAACTAAAAAAAAAAGGCTGATTTTTTTTGTTTTTTCTTTCTCTTTCACTCTCTTTTCCTCCCATCCTATTGCATGACTTACATAGTCAGAAAAGCAGACAGAATCTAGAACTAAATCCTCACCCTTCCCAGCAAAGGACATGTCAGATAGCTTTTGGTTTTTTAAAGTGTAAAACTTATCAAAAAACTTAACATTTATATCATGATTTTAAATTTTCAAAGTGTTTTGCCTATTTTTCTCTCATTTGATCCTCACAACCTGTGAGGCAGGTACAATTATTATCTCCTTTTTACAAAGGAGAAAATTGTGGCCAAGAGAAGTGATCATATAGTCAGTAAGTGTCTGAGGCAGGATTCCAACTCTGGTCTTTCTAAGAAGAAATCCAGCACAATTCTTCATGCAACCTTAATACAGATGGCTAGGGTCCAACCTAGGTACATTTCTTAGGGAACTGTTGTTAGATGTAAAAACTATCTCAATCAATAAGTAATGTGTAACTTTCTTGAAGATCTACCCAAAATACTTTAGGAAAGAGATAGTTTAATAATAATAATAATAATAGGAGTAATATCTATAAGACTAATAACAACAACAATAGCTTTTATTGTTTTAAATTTTGCAATGCTATTTTACAAATATTATCTCATCTTACCCTCACAAAAACCTTGGTAACTAAGGTCTAGCATTACCTCTATTTTACAGACGAGAAACCTGCGATACACATTTGCACCTTAATGTTACTCTCTTGTGAGTAGCAGACAGTTAACAAAGCGTTCAGTTCTTTTTGTTGTTTTGTTACATGATAAGGAGAAAAAGAACCAAAGGAGGCCCCTGGTAGCAATAAGGAGAAACAATCTCCTTTCCTGAGCTTGTAACCAGCTTGGGGAGAGCTCCATGCTCCATTGATCAGCAATGATGACCAGACTTAAGCTAAACTCTTGCTTGAACAATGGAGGAAGCTGTCAGAAGAGACCTGAACTGATAGCTAGCAGGAAGAAAGGAGGCCATACCATGCTGTCCAACTAAAACCAAATGAAACTTCAAACTGAAGGAGATATCTATCTACAGTGAATGACAGAGAAATATCTCCTAATCTTTCAAGCTTGAGGAAATGAGTGGTTTATTAGGAAGTACTAACTCATTTCCCCTTCCCAAAAAAGAAATCAAAGGAAAGTGGGATAGAGAGCTGAGTTTCACTATATAAAATAATAATTTAGTTTTTTAAGAAAAAAAAAAAGATGTTCAGGGGTGGCTAGATGGCGCAGTGGATAAAGCACCGGCCCTGGAGTCAGGAGTACCTGGGTTCAAATCTGGTCTCAGACACTTAATAATTACCTAGCTGTGTGGCCTTGGGCAAGCCACTTAACCCCGTTTGCCTTGCAAAAACCTAAAAAAAAAATCTTCAAAATGCTAAAAATGATCATAGCTATGAGAAATCTTTAATAAAGTAATACATGAGTTTGACCATCATTTCTGAAATGCTACAACTACAATAGTAGGTAAGGAAGCCATTAATAATTCTTAGGTGAGAGAGTAACATTAAATGCAGAGGTTAGAGATGTACATCAGTAGCATGCATCTGTAAAAGATATATGGTATAAAAAGGTAATCTAAACCTAATTTCTGTCAGACAGCTTTGCAATTTTTTTTCAATAATTGTCCTTGGATAGGGATTTCCTCCCTAGGTAATTTATGTTTTAGTGTTTATCAAAAATTGGGCTTTTGTATTCTTGTTTCTTATTTCTTCCTTGTCTATTCTCCTGATCATCTTTTATATTTTTAATTATGTATTCTATACATGTGCAATTTTATATGCAATTTTAGTCCTATATTATTATTTGGTTTTATACATATATATGTATACATATAAATATATATATATATATATATATATATATATATATATATATATATATATATATATATATATAAAGTGTATAGGTATACACCCAGAGATATATATATGTGTATAGGGCATGACTTTGCTGCACTCTTCCCTGGTCAAAACACAACTAGAATATGTCATTCATTTCAGAAAACCCCTTTTAGAACAATTGAGTGAAAATGGAATATATTCAGAGGAGACTAGCTATTTATGAGGAGGCATAAAACAAGTATTAGTTAAAGAAACTAAGGATATTCACTCTGGAGTTAACATATGATATACAATGATACATTTATATTTAGGTGTAACTAACTGCTGAGAAAATTTAATATAGCAATATGACCACAAGCAATAATTTCAATGGGTCTAATGTTTTGCTTAGTCATCTTAAGTGAAGTCATCAATATTCAAAGGGTGTTGACATTTTCATAAATTTGACTTTCCTTATATAGACATCATTGATGGTTATCATTTTTTCTCAAAGAGAATCAAAATGACATCTCTATATCAGAGTCTTGCATTGTGGCCAACCATGACTGATCAGGCCAATCAATTTGAGCCCAGAATTCTCTATCACAGGTCAGACACAAGTAGTTCATTAGAATACCTGGGGTGGATTCTCTAAACCTGAGCACCTCATTTTTCCTTTGAGCAACATATATACTTGGTAGCTAGATTATTCACAGATAAACGAAAAGGTGTATTTTTTTCTTATGATTTATAACATGTCATACAAACATGTCAGACTATCTAGATGCTAACTCTCTAGGTATATTTTCTATATACTTAAAATATTATCTGTGTAAGTTATCAGCAAACTGGTCTTAATAAAATAACTGTAAAAATATTTTTAAAGTTCCAAATTTTGCCTAAGAAGATTTTAGGAAAACAGAAGCTATTTTCTTTGTATTTTAAAGTGATTAGTTATTTCTTACTTGATTACCTGTCTCTGTAACTGCATGACTTGAGCTTTCAAAAGATTGATTCGCCTTTCATCAAAACATTCACTCTTTCCTTCTTCTATAAGCCATTCATACTGATTTCTAAAAAAATTAATACTTTATTTGAAATGTTACATCAAAACAATGATATTAACATAGTCAATAAAGGATGAAAAAAGGGTTAGAACATGTGTAGCTCTTCTTATGGCAAATGTAAGAAAAATATGTGTGCATTCACATAAGATTAAACACATTTATAAACCCATGAAATTCAAAGGAAAAGGGGGCATAGGAGTAGGAGGCATGTCTCTTAGGAGAAAGAAGCAATGAGGTACAAAGGTAGAAGACAAAGTAGGCAGAATTGCACAACATTATCTCAAAATGCAGAATGATGTGATAGAAAATACATCTGGATTGTTCTGCCTCTGATATATTACCTTAGGAAAATAATTTAATTTCTCTGGAACTCAGTTCCGTCACCTGTAAAATGAATACTATAATCTTTATATAATCTCTAAAGTTCCTTTCAACCCTAAATCAAACTCCCTAGGTACAGATATTAAGGAAAGGCAGACACAGAGAAAACTGCTAGTTTATTGCTTTGAGGACACCAATTGTAATATTCTGCATAATGCAAAGAATGTGTAAAATTAAAAAAGGAAGAAATCCAGTGAGGTCTTTTTCAATTCAATTCAATACTTCTTGCTGCTCAGTAGACATTCTAGAATCTATCCTTCACATGTCCAATTTTATATGTTCTCCTAGTGAGAGTCTTATATTATTACTTGATTATATATTATGTGTATATGTATATACATAGACATATGTAATATATATATACATATATATATATATATATATATATATATATATTATATCCACACAGTATTTAAAGCAAGGAAAGGAATGACTTTACTACATTCTGCCCTGGTCAATCCACCTCTAGAATGTCACTCATTTCAGGAAACCCCTCTTAGAAGAACTGAGTAAAACTGGAATGTCTTCAGAGGAGACCAACTACTAATGACAAGGAAATATAAAACCAAGCTATACATGCATTAGTTAAAGAAACTAGGGATGTGACATACAATGATACATTTATATTTAGGAGTGACTAGCTTCCAAGAAAATTTAAGATTGGAATAATGCTGACTTCTCTTCCCTTTTGCTGTTTCTGGGCAACAAGGAAAATCATTAGGGTGAGGGTTTGACTATGTATGGATTATGCATAAGTTAGACTCAAAGTTATTATATGAATCAACACTGATTACAAATTTTAAAAAAATGTTTTCCCATTGTATTTTGAACACTAACAATATATTAAATGAGATTCTAATATCTTTTTGTTTTTAAATGAGATTCTAATTTGAAGTTTCAATGGCTTGGTCATCCAGATGTGGCTATTGATGTATGTAAATGTGTGTATAAACACATACATCCTCACACACATATATACTTTGTAGAAGAGTGTCTGAATTTGTGGTAGTCCTGGTTTCTAGGATTCTATCTTTACTGACTTGTGTGTGTGTGTGTGTGTGTGTGTGTGTGTGTGTGTGTGTGTGTGTATATATATGTGTGTGTGTGTGTGTGTGTGTGTGTCTGTGTTAAATAAAGTTGTTTTTTGTTTAAAATAAATAAATGAGTCTAATGAATCTAAATAATTTTTTTAGGTTTTTGCAAGGCAAATGGGGTTAAGTGGCTTGCCCAAGGCCACACAGCTAGGTAATTATTAAGCGTCTGAGACCAGATTTGAACCCAGGTACTCCTGACTCCAAGGCCGGTGCTTTATCCACTACGCCACCTAGCTGCCCCTGAATCTAAATAAATTTAAAACATTCACATGAATTGTTCCTAAATTCTGATATATATATATATATATAAACATATTTCTATCTTCAAATAATTTATTCAGGCCTATTTAAATATTTATAATTATAAATCAATTTACGAGAAAGACTTTCTAATAAAAGGGTGATAGAAAAATGATGATTACAAGGAAAGAAAAAGAAAAATAGCAACAGCCAAATACTATCCAGAGAGTCAGGAAAACCTGTTTTCTAGTGCCTGCCTATCCACTAGATAATGTGACCATCACTAGATCAGTCAGTCCTGTTCTCTTCACCTCTATTCCTTCATTTATAAAATAAGAGAACTGAAGTGAGTTCTATGATACTTTTCAGCTTTCATCTTGGTGACTATGATTTCTTGTTTCTTAAAGAGTCATTGACAAGTGACTCCAAAGCTTTGGAGAAGCTTTCCATTCATAAATGCCTTCTTTCCATTCAGAAAACTAGGTTATGTTTCTCTGAATAAATATAAGAACATGAAATAACGGAAACAAATTTTTGGGGGGGAAAGGGTCTGGATACAGCAAACGTTGCTCTTTCATTCTGAGAGAAAGGAAAAAAATTAAGCTAGAATGGTTTGGTTAAATCCCTGTAATCTTCATCTGACCTCTGTAAAGGTAAGTAGTTCTAAAGTTATGGAAATTTCTAGTTATCACAAATTGGTCATCCCTAATTGGTTAAAATAATCTAGCATTTTAAATAGCATTATAAAGACATTTTGTTTGTACAGTGTTTCTAAGTTTTCTATGTTACATATGTAATCAGAACTTCATATCAATTTAATTGTTCATTTTAATAAATTTTACCTTCAAAAAATAAGCATATAAGCAGACTTCTAGGGAAGAAGGACTGAATATCTTTCCCACTGTTGGCTATAATTTATAGTTAAGAATTGGATTAAACACTCTATTTTGTGGCTTAAAGTAATCACTAAGCTATACTAACATATTTCAGTACCTCAAAACTTTTAGCTCACATTTTAATTTGGAATTTTCCTCCAGGATTTTCTAAAAAAAAAAGAAGAAAAAAATTCAATGAAAACAATTCTTATTTCTTAAATAAAAAATATTAATTTGTAATTAGCTGTAAAGATATAAATTTTTTAACAACTTTAAATAGCTTCCCTACAAGGAGCTCAAATTATTTTATGATGAACTTTTAACAATGAGCTAATCTTCACTATATATCCAGAAGATCTATGTTGTGCCAGGGACTAGAGCCATGTCTATGACTGGAGAGTCAAGGTCAGAAAGTAAACTCAATTCACCAAGTAAGTGTGAGTTGTATAATAGATACAATTCAAGAGCGCCTTTAAAAAGTAATGATTAGGTTGGACAGTAGTCAAAACCAATCCAGAATTAATATTACAAGTTAAAAAGAGGTAGGAAATATGCCAACAGCATTGGTATAATATAAACAGGCCAGCTGGCTTGACAAATATATTCAAGTCCTATGTCTCTTATTATAGAAAAGATAACCAATTAATCTAGACTGAGAAGAGACTAGGAAAACAGTAAGAATTCATCAAATCAGATTCTATAGTCAACAAAGATACATTTGGTGAGGCCCTACATATCAGAATCTCTGATTTATGGAAAAGGAGATTTAAGCATTAAGCACATTAAAAGTTGTCCAAAATGATAAAAATAATTTAATAGTGAATCAAAGCATAGGACTGATTCTCAATATTGTACTTCATTGATTTATTAGACGATTTACTCTCCCCCTCCAATTATCAATAATTTCTTCATAATACTCAAAAGGCATTAAATATCTTCCAAAAAGCATTAAGTTGATAATTTTTCAAAAAGATTGCCTATGGGGTGCCTAGGTGGCACAGTGGATAGAAGTGGATAGACCACTGACTCTGGAGTCAGGAATACCTGAGTTCAAATCTGGCCTCAGACACTTAATAATTACCTAGCTGTGTGGCTTGGGCAAGCCACTTAACCCCATTGCCTTGCAAAAAAACCTAAAAAAAAAAAAGAAAAAGATTGCCTAATTTATAGGTGATAACATATAGAGAAAACAAATTAATTTCAGAGGCTTTGGGGGGGAAAGGGTGATTTTGACTAAGTTTTGTTATATTCGTAATTCCAAAAAAATTCAATTCTCCACCATTCAATTTTATATTCAATATGTCAATTAGAAAAAGTTTCACAACCCAAAGTGAAGCTGTCTTCAATTGTCACAGGGCACTCAAATGATCTGATTGAAGGGTATCATACTGGGTGGTCTACTTAGAGCTCTCTAGATATGTTACTGTTATGTCCAAGGTATTGTTATTAATTATTTAAGTTGCATTCAAGGTTGTTAAATAGGAATCTTGATCAACAGCCATTTAAGTTGACAACTATCAGACTGTTTTTAGCAAATGATTGGGAAGTAAAGATATGTTTATACCTTTTTGTCATATTCTGTAAACTTCCTATTTGAAGACATTGAAGATTCTCTTAATCTAGTTTACTGTAGAATCTTGAGAGCAAGAGTCAGTTGAGAATGGACTGTTCCAGGATTCCAGCAAAAGTGCTTTTCATCCTTTAAAATATAAAACAAGAAAACTTTGCAATGTATCCTAGTAACCCTAACCTCACCCATGAAGTTTTAATCTCAGAAATTGCTTAAGATGAACATCTCCTCTTATCTATTCTACCCAAACACGCCCTTTGTGATAGATATAATGACTCAACCATGTAAATAAAGGTTCAAAACTAGTAGATAAAAGGATCAGAAAAAATTTGGCCAGGTTTTTTGTTTATAGTAGATTTGTTTAGAGTTAGTTGAGATAGACAGACAGACAGATAGACAAACACAGAGATTCCTACAGGGTGAGCAATACATTAAATGAGAAAAATGGGGATTCCAGTAATAAGGAGTGCTGGTATAGAACGATGTAAGAATTCAACTAGATGGGTGGAACCAAGATGGCAACTGGAAAGCAGCATTTCTTAGAAACTCCTTCCCCAAAAAACTCCAAAAGCCATCAAATTATTGACTCTAGCCAAAATTTAGAGGGGGCAAAACCCACAGAAAGGCTGAGTGATGATGTCCCAGTCCAAGATAACTTAGAAATTCCTCAGGAAAAGCATGTTTCATTGGGATCAGGGTTTGGGGAAAAAGTCTGTGAGGATCACCAGGAACAGCTTGAAGGGGCAGTGAGAGAACTCTACTGTACCAGAATGAGTGTCATGTGAGGAGCACCAGTCTCAGAGCAACCCTGTAAGTGAGAACCTGTAGTGGGAATCAGGGAAGCCAGCATTTACCTCCAGAACACAGCCCACAGATGATAAGGGGGTCAGGGGAGATTGAAGAAATCTCTCTGTTCTCCCTGGGGTAGAACTCTGCTGTTTGCCCACACTCAGATTCAGATTGCAATTTGGCCTTCCATACTAGGATAGCCAAGCAGGAACTCTCCTCACAGCTTCAGGGCAGAGAGGAGTTCCTATGGTCATCTACATATTAAAGCATAGGCAAGAGAGCATAAGACCTTGGAGGATTAAAAGTCCCAGTGGGGTGTCCCAAAAAACACCCAAAGCCTTGGAAGTGCAGTTTAGGCCAAATGGGGAAAAAAAAGCAAATAAGGAGAAGAATGACTTAAAAAGCAGAATTGGTCAGCTGGAACAGGAGATTAAAAAAACTCTCTGAAGGAAATGACAGCTTCAAATGCAGAATGAAACTAAAGGAAACTGATGACTTTGCGAGAAATCAGGAAGAAATAAAACTGTACCAAAAAAATTAGAAGAAAATGTGAAATATCTCATTGGAAAAAACAGCTGACCTCAAAAACAGATCCAGAAGAAATAATTTAAAGATGATTGGGCAATCTGACAGTCATGATCTAGGATAGGATGGCACAGTAGAAAGAGTGATGAACTTAAAGATTTTAGTTCAAATCCCAACTCTGCCACTTACTTTATATGGGTAGCCCTTAGGTATGTTAAACATCTAGCTTCAACTGCTGGAATTTCCTTCTACATTCCAGAACTCTCTGGCTCCCAAAATAATCCATTTAGCCAAAACATCTTTCCCTACATTTTCTTGACACAAGAAATTTTTAAGGAAAAATGTAAAACCATTCTTTTTAGATGGCATGGATACATCATTAACCATATGATAACAAATAATAATTCAAATTTCTATGTGTTCTCCCAACAATGATCTGAGGTATTAAAGTACAAGTATTACTTTCTTTAGTATATTATGGACAAGGAAGATATGCTTCAAAGGGATGATATCCATTTAACTTTTAGTGGAAAAAAGACTGAGAAAAAAAAGATCAGAACTCAAGAGAAATGATAAGGGACTGTGAAAGTGAAAATAAAGGATATTAGAAAGATTTTGAAATTATGAAGAAGGTGAGAGAATGAAACTGGAAGGGTAAATTTGGGAGAAATTCAAGATAGAATGAAAGAATAAAGGGAATTGACCTGAAGCAGTTGAGTTAAAGAGACAAAAGAACCAGAGCAGAAAGACCTGAGGGGGGGAAAGGGTGCAAAGAAGAAATAAAATGTAACTGTAGTTATGACAAGTTATGAGGAATGAAGAAAGAAATTTTTAGAATCTGTGGAAAACTCAAGGAAAAGTATTCAAGGAGGATGATTCAATGAAAAACAAAACATAGTTGGTAAAACTAAATGTGGTTGGGAAAAGAATTGTTTAGCGTGGTTGTTAAGATGCAGTTCCAAGGTTTAGTTTGTCAAAGAGGTTTCCAAAAGAGTTACTAGGAAAAAGTCGAAGCAAGCATGGAAGTCAAGAAGAATTGGGCAGCAAGTTTCACAGGGTCTATGAAGCCTGTATTCTTGACAGGATCAAGTTCTTTAAATTCAAAATGGAGTTGCCTCCCTCCCAGAAGGAAGTTTGAAAGAGTTCAGAGATTGTTTCTCCATTCTCCAAATTACTCAACATAATGACATGTCCCCATCAAATAAAGAAAGGATTCTAAGGGAGGGGGGGGTAAGAAAATAGAACTTACAAGACAGAGGAAAATCTTGACCTGTGTTGGAGAACGAAAGAATATTACAAAGAGGAAAAGGGGAAGTATAAACACAGCCTCTTCTTGGAGGAACAATGTTTTAGCAGCAGCTCAGTGGCACAGTGGCTGAAGCAACAGACCTGGAGTCAGAAAGATTCATCTTACTGAGTTCTAATGTAGTCTGACATTTACTAGCTGTGTGACTCTGGGCAAGTCACTTAATGCTACTTCCCTCAGTGTCCTCATCCATAAAGTGAGCTGGGGAAGTAAATGACAAACCACTACAGTATGTTTGCCAAGACAACCCCAAATGATGTCATGAAGAGTTGAACAAGACCAAACAACAATATCATCCCTGGAAGACAGGTGTTTTTAGCTCTTCTGGAAAAGAAAGTTGCACTTCTTAGGACAAAATAATTGCTTTCCCTTGAAAGAATGATGAAGTAGATCTGTAGGTACTGATCCACTGCAAGTCAGAAGAAGAAATGAGGAAATCTGGCAGTTCCTGACTACCTGTTGACAGTCACTGAAGCACCTACAGATCAATTCAAAAACAATAGTGGAATCAGCCTTCCCTACAAAATCTAAAAGGTCTGCTAAACTAAATCTCTCCATGGAGATTTATATGTACACCAAGAATACTTATTATCTGAAGGCACCTGAGAAGCATTGCAAAGATTATAATATTTTAAGCATTAAAACTGAAAGGCCTTTGTCCTCCTTCAACACCATAATGAGTCAGGAACCAGGTGGTAGCCAGCACCTGATTCAACAGCTCCTTCCTATACTATAGCTTGGAAAATAAAGAGGAGAAAAAAATCATCTCCACAAAAAGATCACAACTGAAAATGACTCAGTGCTTTTTCACATTCTGGAAACAAACCATAATTGTGGACACAGTGACTTCTACATGAAAAAGCCTGGAAAAGGAAACAAAAAGAAAGAGAGTTCTGTATCAATTTCAAAAAAAGATGTTAGGTTTTTTTGAATGATTGCTAAATAACACTGCTAAATACGAAGGTCTAAGGTGAATAAATAAATTTACAACATTTATAAGAGTTATCTACTGGGTGCCAGACATTGTGCTAAATATTAGAACTATAAATACAGACTGTCCCTGTCCTCAAAGACTTTATATTACAAAGGAGAAACAATATGTGCAGAGAAAAGGAAATTAAAAACAAAAGATATACAAAATATTCCTTGAAATAGACACAAACACACTTGGGTATAGGATAGGTTTCTGGAAGAAAACTGGAGAAGAGATTTGAAGGATAGCAGAAATTCTAAGGGATAGATGAAAGGAGGGAGTACATGTATGAAAGAGAAGCAGAGAATGGAGAATAGAAAGGACAGTACAGTGATACACAAAATGCCTTAAGAGATAGATGGGCTAAAGCTATACTATGAAGGGCTTTAAAAGTCAAGCAGAGAATTAGCAATTTTTCCTAGAGGAATTTAGTCACGAATATTTCACAACATGAAAGGATCATAGATCAGATATCTGTGCTTGAGGAATAACAATTTGACAAATATTAAAGATATATTGGAGAGGGTAGAATCAGAAAGGGTAAGCTAAAAATGGGAAAGACCAAGGAGGAAGGGATGGAGGCAACATAAAACAAGTAAAGAAATGAGTGCATAGAAAGAAGGGCATGAACTTAGGAGATATTGTGAATAAAGATACAGAAAATAATTAGGCATGGGGGAAGGTACTGAAAAGAGTTGAGAATCAGAAGTGAGTAAGGTGACTAAAAGGTAAAACTCCTAAAGGAAAGAAGGAAGTTAAGAAAAATTTTTGGGAGGAAAAGGAAATGAGGAGCAGAAAAGCAAGTAAAGACTTGCTAAAACGCGACTTTCCCCCCACATTTTCTTTCTGAATACAGAGAGAGCAAAAAGCCATTATTAGGCAACCGACAAAGAGGAAAATGTATAAACATATCAAGAGCAAATTTGTTTTGGAAGTGACAGAAGTGAAAATCTTAAGATGATTTGTTTCTTCTGGTCAAATGTTGGCAATGTGACCCTGTATACTCAAGTGAGTAAGATGTTTCATCTTCTTCCAACACTCCTATCCATCCAGGATCTGGTCCATGAGGGCACTCCCTCTATTGGTGCTACTGGTCACCCAACTCTCCTGACTCTTCCTCTGTGATTCATTTGGCTGGTCTCTCATAGAGGTGCTCCACAGACAGCAATCTATGGTGCTAGAGGCTTTTCTCTGCTTCTCACGCTCTGTGGCTACTGGTCCATTGAGGATGCCCTGTTTTTCTTCCTCCCCAATGCTACTCCCTCACGGTGAGCCTTTTCCCACTACTTCCACCGCTTCACTGGTCATCCATGGAAATGGTCCTACTTTTGCCCACTTTTGCCTGAGCTCTGCCCACTACCTACCCAGGGCTGCAATCAATGTGTTTTGCCCAGACTTTGACCATGGGGAGGATTCCTGGGAAGACACTTTTTTGAAAAGATGATCACTTTTTTCTCACGATGGATAAGCTTGAAGGGAGAAGGGTCTTGGGTGTCCTTGGGTGACAGAGAGGGCCTGAGTAGAGATGGACCCAGAGAATGCTTGGGCTGGAAGCAGAGCTGAAGGCACAACAAGATCAAGGCTGGAGGTAGTAGGAGCTGGGTAGCCCTGATGACTTCACACCTTGGAGAAAAGGGGGGGGGTCAGGTGCCTGTGTATGGAGGGGGAACTAGGAGAAGGGTGAAGGGTGGAGGGGCCATTCAGTGTGCTAAGGGTATAAAAGGGGCCTGGGTGGAGAGGACTCCAACTTTCCTTCAGCTGCAAGGCCAGCTACCTGCAGAGCAGAGAGACTGTTGGAAGTGTCCCAAAAGAAGAGAGTTAGAAACATGGCCTAAAGGCTGGTTGAAGAGCTTCAGAACGAACTCATGTGCTCCATCTGCAGAGAGTACTTCACAAGCCCAGTATCCATCGAGTGTGGTCACAGCTTTTGCCGTTGGTGGCTGCTCAGGAGCTGGCAGGAAGCCTCCAGCCCTTTCTCCTGCCCAGAGTGTAAGACAAGTCTCCCAGGCCAGAGATTTCCCCCTCAATGGGCATTGCCAAACGCCTAGAAACCCTGCACTCTGCAGGCCAGCAGGGCTGTAAGACACACAAGAAAGTGCACAAACACTTCTGTGAGGACGACCTCACACCAATCTGTGTATCCTGTGCTGAATCCCATGAGCAGAAGGCTCATACACTCCATTCCATACTGGTGCTGCTGAGGAAGGCAGGGAGAAGCTCCAAGAAAGCCTGAGAGGTTTGTGAAGAAAAAGTGAGCATGTGGTGCAAGAGATGGCCAATGAGAGGCTGAGACTGGCACTGTTGGAGGATGAGCTGTGGACTCAAAGGGCAACAATTTCTGCTGAATTCCATAAAGTACAGAGGTTTCGGGAAGAGGAGGAAAAATAAGTACCTATCCCTTCTAGGGAGGTAGGGAAGGGCCAATCGGAAAGGCCTGAAGAGGAGAATCCAGGGACCTGAGGAAGAGGATCACAGAATCCATGGAGCTCTGCCAAAAAGTGGATGTGGACTTGCTCCATCTGAGGAAAGGCGTCCTAAGCTCCAGAAGGAAATCAATGCATTCCTTATCAACACAATTGTTTGTCCCATCCCTGCAATGACAGAAATGCTCTTGAAATGTCAAGTGCATGTGACTCTGGATGTTGCCACGGCCAGTCCGGGTCTCATCATCTCTGAAGATCTCAGGACTATGAGATATGGAGGCGCACGGGGGACATGCCCCTCGGCAGTGGCTGGGTGAGTGATTTTGCCCACGCTCCTGCTGCTATTCAGTCAAATTTCATCCCAAATCTCTATACTAATAGGTCTTCTAAAAAGTTAATCACATACTTCAAGAAGCAAATGGAAATTCAAAATTTATCAGCACTTGTTACTCATGAACATTTATTTATATCTTGCTGCTGGTCTTAATGTTTTCACATCATCTATTTCTGCTGATAACCTCTTTTTTTGGAGAAGTTAGTATACTTTGTAACCATAAACTGCATTGTAAAAGCAAAAACATTCTGCTATACCTGGGCATTTTTTTTCAAAAGAAATTCGTCCAGAGAAAAGCAGATTTTGTTCAATCTCTGAGACAAGTAACAGTGCTTTAGAATTTTTTTAAATATACACATCCCAACGCATATTTCATTTTCCAGATAAAAAGCAGAAAATGTGTCCCAGTTGAGTAAAACTGAAAATTTGTTCTTTTAAATTTGATAGAATTTATTTGGAAAATTGAAATATCAGTATTATCAAGGGAAATGAAGATGGGACAAAGACTTAATCCTGTATTTCAAAGTGACAATCTTCAAAATTATCTGGTATTGAAGTAGTTCAATGGGAAAGACTAAACAAGGGTAAATAAGAAACAATGGAATTCAATAACAGTTCAAGTTGTAAAACTATTTCTGGAAGAACTATTAGTTTTTTATTTTTTAATGGTTCTAGATTAATTTTATATTATTACAATAAATTTTTTATAAGAGTAAACATAAATCCCTTCCCCACCAAGATGAGAAACCTCAAGAATAGTAAGAGAAAAAAAATGTACTTCAGTCTGTGTTCAGATTCCAATGTCTCTGTCTCTGGGGTAAGTTGCTTTCTTTATCTTAAGTCCACCAGAGAAGTTGCTTCAATATTTTCCCACAGTTCCTCTTACTAGTTGTATTTCCCTCCACTCTGTTCCTCCCCATGCTCATTCTATTCTCTCTCTCTCCTTTCATCTGGATCTGTCCAAAAGTGTGTTGTATCTGTGTATCCTCTCCCTCAATCTTCCCTCTCTTCTAGCTCCTATTCCCCATTTCCTTTCCCCCATTCCCCCTTATCCCATCCCTTTTTTCTCTTTTTTCTCTAGGGTAAGATAGATTTCTATATACAAATTTGTTTTTAAATTAAGATTCCTAACCCTTATTTGATGATAAGGTGTCTATATTTCTTCACAAATATTCAAACTTTCATTAAATGGAATCATATTTTTACAAAAGAATTGATGTATATAACATCTGATCCCTCAGAAATAATCTTAATATAACTCTTATTTTTACTACAGACACAATTTAAAGATGTCCCCATTAGATAACTAGATTGACATCTGGACTAGATTCTTCATTCTCTAGCTCTCACAGACTTGAAATTCTAACCTTAGAGATAATAAAGTCTAGCTTCCTCAATTTACAGAAGAAAAAAGTAAAGATCACTCTTTCAAGTCTATATAGAAAGCCAGGTCTAGAGTCTAGTCTTGTAGCTCCTAATCTACATTATTTTGCAATAAATCACAAAAGAGAATTCCCCACCTAGAAATTAAATCTGAACCAACTTCTCTGGTGGACTTATGACAAAGAAAGCAACTCAATTTCTTTCAGTTTCATTAACACAATTTGTTTCTGAACATAAAATATTATACAGGATATATGAAAATATAGAGAAATACAAAAGCAAAATGTAGCTTGGTATAGTCTCAGAAGTATAAATCAGGTTCCAGGAGCATAGCTCTTGAGCTTAAAGAGATCATAGAGATCATCTAGTCTAACATTTATTTTATAGGTGAAAGCATGAATTAAAAAATATTAAGTACTTTCTATATGACAATCTAAACAGAATCTCAGTATTTCATATAAGCAATAGAATTATGTGCTTTATCATATAACATTTCAGTCCTTGAACTCAGAAATAGTTCAATAAAATAGCTATTCTTAAGTGAAGGGAAACTGACCATGTGTAGGTCTGGTCATAAGAGAATTTTTGGCCCAACGTTATTACCATTAGCTTTAATTTAAAAAAAAAAAGGAAGCATGTATTTAGCTAGGATTCCTAAAATCAAGCTGAATCATCAAACTTTGACAAATAATTTATAGGTTAGTGATGAGTGATCATATTGGGACTAGCTATTGGTGTTTACAGAACAGTTTGTTATTTTACAAGCCCTTTCTGCTATCTGTACTTTGATGTATAATTCATTACCTTCCCTTCATCAAAATTCTATTGTGGCCCTCATGCTTATGTAACTAAACTCAATATAACGTTGCAGAAACTATTGCTCAGGACCCACTGGCTCTATATATTCTAAACACATAATAAATCAGCTTTTACATGTTTTTTCATGCTAATAAGTATTAATGATAGTAGTATCTATTAATAGATCCTTAACTAATTTTTGCATTAATATGCTGACTCTCCTTTTAGCTGTCATCTTAAATATTCTGTATGTGGAAACTGCTCACAGGAAAAAATACTATTTGAAGTATGAAGGGAAAAGAATTGACATCTGGACCAGATTCTTCATTCTCTAGATCTCACAGACATGAAATTCTAACCTTAGAGATAAATAAAGTCTACCTTCCTCAATTTATAGAAGAAAAAAGTAAAGACCACTCTTTCAAGTCTACACAGAAAGCCAGGTCTAGAGTCTAGTCTTGTAGCTCCTAATCTACATTATTTTGCAATAAATCACAAAAGAGAATTTCCTATGTAGAAATCAAATCTGCACCAATAAGTATGTTAGCTTGCATTTGAACAGGGGTTCTTTATCTGGGTTGGATTTCAGGGAATCCAAGAAACTGGATAGGGGAAAAATATCTTTATTTCAATATAATTCCTTTGCATACTATGAATTTTATTTTATATATTTAAAAACCACTATTCTGAGAAGGCAAAAAGAGTGGGCTTTTCTTCATCTCAAAATTCTTTGACATAATCTCTATAATATGCCTTTTCCTTCTTTTCCCCAGTCTTTGATAAGAAGATGATCCCTCTCCTTGCCAAGGCAAATGCTTTGAAATGAACTCTTGAATTTCATCAATCAAAAAATGAACCACACAAAAAACCCAAATATTTGTTAAACACATGTATATTAGGCATCACCCTAAGTCCCAGTACTCACAAGAAGTGAGTGCATATAATATCTCTTTTTTCTCTAGTACTGCAATTTCCATTATATCATTATTTTTCCTCTAATTTTGAACCTCACCTTATATCAACTGGTTCCTTTCCAGAATAAGGTGATCACTGGAAATCTTATCACCATTTAAAATGTCTCAATTTTTTATTTTTAGCGCCTTCTCAGCTCCCTGAGTTATCTCTCCCTCTGACTATAGGGCTAGAGAACAGAGCAATAAACTCCTTCCCAAATCTGTCTTAATAGAATGCTCAGAATTACTCTTGACTTTCCATTATCTGCTGGGCTTGGTTTTGGCTCAGTACTCCTCCTTTTTTTTCTGTTTCCTTTTGCATATTGTCTTCTTCCCCTCTTGAGATCAGGTATGAGCTTCTTTTTTCTTATTTGAATCCTAAGTTTAGTAAGTAGTAGGTTATAGATGTTTAAGAAATGTTTGTTGCATGGAATTTTCATGATTTCTTGATGACTTCAAGCATGTTCAACTTCCATATCCTTAAAAAAACAAACAAAAAAAATCTCTAAACTAGGACCTGCCATCCTCCTCAAACTATCTTTCCTCCATTTCCCAGTCAAACTCCTAGAAAAATTGGTCTGTATTTAGCCCTCCACTTCTTTTTTCCTCTAATTCCCTCCTCAACTTTTTGCAAATGTGGGTTCCAACCTCATCACTCAGATGACATTTCTTTCTTTAATGCTTCTTAACTGCCAAAGTCAATGATTTTTTTCTCAGTCCTCATTTTTCTAAATCCATCTCTTTCATTTGATATCGCTAATTAGAATATCCTCCTGGAAATTATTTTTTCTCTAGATTTCTGACACTACTTTCTTCTGATTCATCCATCTGTCCAATGTTCCTCAATCTCCTTTGTTAGTTCAGCATTAGTCTCACATGTAGGAGTTCCCCGAAGTTCTATTCAAAGTCCTATTCTCTGCTATCTGAACACAATTTCTTAATAATCATCTCTATGCCAATGTCTCATATTTAAATGCCCAACTTATCTCTTCCCTAAGCTTCACAATAACCAGGGACAACTCAAACTCAAAAAGTCCAAAATGGAAGTCATTCTTTTCCCCCCTAAAATCTTCTCTTCTATATTTCCCTAATTCTACTGAAGGCACCACCATTTTTTCCTGCCTTTGAAGTTCACAACATTGATTTTAATTTACCATCCTTATTCTAAGCATCAAACAGTTGCCATATTTGCCATTTTTATCTTCAGATCATTTCTTACACTGTAGTCTTAATTCAGACCCCAATCAAATCCTATTTATATTACTGAAATATCCTCCTAATTGGTCTCCCTACCTTAGGCTTCTTCCTACTCTAATCTCCAAAACACCCTGCTGCCAAATTGATTTTCCTTGAACACATATCTGGCCCCAGCAGACCCATATTCAGTGAACTAGAGTGGTTTCTATGAAAAAATTTGAATTCCTATATTTAACTTTTTAAAAGACCATCATAACTTGGCCCAGTTTATTTGTCCAAACTCACAGCTCCTTAGTAACTATACTAAGTTCTTGTATTTATAGCCCTAACACCAAGCACAGTAGTAGGCATGTGGGGGGTATCTAAGGAAAATCTGTTGATTGATTAATGTGGTATTTGCTTCAATTTAAATATGAGCTCCTTGAGAATAGGGTCAGTTTTTTTTTCTTTTTGTGTGTCTCCAATAATTAGCACAATGCCTCACATATAGTAAGTACTTAATTTTTTTTATCCATTCTCATTTTCTTTAGAGAACAGCATTGAATTTCATGTTTCCCTTTCTTAGCACTGGTTATAAATCATGATGGAAATGTACTTTCTCTTTATATCCATCTCCTAGAATCCCATGTTTACTTTCAGTTCAAGATTGACTTCAAAACCCTACTTTTTATTTCCCCTCCCCAGGACAAAGTGCCATCCCTCCCAAAATTCAATCAATTACAGACATTCATGAAGCCTTAGTATGTATCAGTGTTCTAAGTCCTAGAGATACCAAAACAAAAATGAAACCCCCCCCTGCTGTCCTCTTTGCTCAGCTTTATGCCTTTAAGGCCTTCTTCTTATCTTATTGCTATTGCTACATTCTTAGAACTATAGCAAATAAGATCAGGAAAAGGGTGCATCCTTACTTTACCCCTGTATTTCCTAAAAAGAAGCTTCTAATATAGTCACCTATTACATATAATACTTGCTTTTGGCTTAATATAATTTTATCACATTAAAGGTAGATTTCTTTATACCTCTATTTTGTAGGATTTTTTAGCATAATTGTTACACTTTGTCAAAAGCCTTTTTTTGCATTTGTTGATATGATCATGTGATTTAGATGTTTTATTTTTAACATGCTTAAGTAGCCTATTTTCCTAATGTTGAATTATTCTTACATGCCTGGTATGAATCCAGCTTGATTATAATTAAATAGATTAATTGCCTGGATTTTATTTAAAATTCTGAATCAATATTCATCTATGATATTGACCATAGTTTCATAACTTTGCTTTCTTTTTCTTCCCTATATTAGGTATTAGGATAGTTGTCTCATAAAAGGAATTTGGTATAACACTTTCTTTGTCATTTTTTTTTAGGTTTTTTGCAAGGCAAATGAGGTTAAATGGCTTGCCCAAGGCCACACAGCTAGGTAATTAGTAAGTGTTTGAGACCGGATTTGTACCCAGGTACTCCTGACTCCAGGGCCGGTGCTTTATCCACTGCACCACCTAGCTGCCCCTTCTTTGTCATTTTTTAAGAATAACTTGTGTAGTATTATATTGGTACTATTTATCCTTTAACAGTTTAATTGAATTCTCCTTTAAATACATCAAGAGTATGGAATGCTAATCAATACTCCCAAAAGCTTGCATTTTTTTAAATTAAAGATTTTATTTATTTTGAGTTTTACAATTTTTCCCTTAATCTTACTTCCCCCTCCAACCCCCACAAAAGTCAATTTGTCAGTCTTTACATTGTTTCCATGGTATACATAGATCCAAATTGAGTGTGATGAGAGAGAAATCATATCCTTAAGGAAAAAAACATAAAGTATAAGAGATAGCAAGATCAGACAATTAAGATATCAGGTTTTTCTTTTTCTAAATTTAAGGTAATAGTCCTGGGACTTTGGTCAAACTCCACAGTTGTTTCTCTGGATACAGATGGTATTCTCCATTTGAGAGAGCCCCAAATTGTCCCTGAGTATTGTACTGATGGAATGAGCAAGTCCATCAAGGTTGATCATCACCCCCATGTTGCTGTTAGGATTTTTCTGGTTCTGCTCATCTCACTCAGCCTTAGTTCATGCAAATCCCTCTAGGCTTCCCTGAATTCCCATCCCTCCTGGCTTCTAATAGAACAATAGTGTTCTATGACATACATATACCACAGTTTGCTAAGTCATTCCCCAATTGAAGGACATTTATTGATTTCCAATTCTTTGCCACCACAAACAGGGCTGCTATGAATATTTTTGTACAAATGCTGTTTTTACCCTTTTTTCATCATGTCTTCAGGGTATAGACCCAGTAGTGGTATTGCTGGATCAATTTTTGTTGTGCTTTGGACATAGTTCCAAATTTCTCTCCAGAAAGGTTGGACAAGTTCACAGCTCCACCAACAATGTAATAGTGTCCCAGATTTCCCACAACCCTTCCAAAAATGATCACTATCCTTTCTGGTCATATTGGCCAGTATGAGAGGTATGAGGTGGAAACACTTGCATTTTGTCAGGAAAGACAGCACACATGCCTAATAAATATATGAAAAATAAATATAAAATAAATACAAGAAAGTTTAGTGGAGCTGAAGATCACCCAAAAAGCAATTATGGTAAGAACAAAGTATGAGCAATCTACAACATCTGACAAATGCGGAATTAGAATGGAGTAAACATATATCAATTAAAATTTTTTTTGAAAATTTTAACAATTACCTAAATTTAAGTATTTGTTGGCTTTCCTATTTATTGCTCTTGTTATATTCTGTATAAAGTTACCTATTTATATGCTATATCTTTCCTGCTAAGGTTATAAATTCTTTAGAACTACCAAGTTCTAAAGTCATTTACGACAATGGTCAAGGGATTATTATATGATATTATATTCTAGGCCTTGGAAATAAAAAGATGAAAAAATGTTCCATTCCTGTCATCAAAGAGATATTAATCTAGAAAGTGATAAAGCATATGCACAGCCAAACATTATATACATTTAAATATATTAAGGACATTTAAAAGCTCAAAGAAAAGATAGAGTTTGCAAAAGGAAAGATCATTTCTTGTTGGAGTTAGGAAGAAGTGAAAAAGTAACAGGTACAACTGCAAAAACAAGGAATTATCTGAGCTAGCCTCTTGAAATAAGGAAAAAAAGAATTTGGGGAGGCAAAGATAGGAAGAGAATCTATTTCAGGAAAGAGGCAGAGTGGATCAAATGAGTGGATAAAAAATTATAGAAAGAATTAATGATTGCATCCTAGATGATGATGAGACAGCACACCAAAAATTACGGTTTACAGCCAAGGCAGCTGTCAGGTGACATATTATATCTTTAAATGCTTACATGACATGTAAGAGTAAGGTGATATTAGGGGAAAAGTCAGAATTTTGGTTGGAACTTAAAAGTACACAGAGGTTGCAGCCAGGTTTTAGTCAGGATAAAAAGTTGTATTTTATTCCAAAGGCAATAGGATGCCTATGTGTATTGAAGAAGTGGCAGATATTATCAGACCACTTGGGATGCAATGTGAAGGATGACTTGGAATAGTAAAAGAATTCAGGTACCGAATCAAATTAAAAGTCCGTTACAGTGTGCTCTAATTTTAAATTATTTCCAGCATTAGGACCTAGTATGAACCAAGGTTCCTTAATATTTTTGGTAAATATTAAACACCCAATATGATAAACAAGGTATCATTAAGCAATAAACTAATCTAACCTGACAGCTGCACTTAGTGCCAGTTAGAATAATGTCAAAATTTCTTAAAATAAGCCTGCTAGGGACTTCTGGCCAAGATAGCGGAGAGAAGCCAGGTACTATGAACCACCTAAATCTTACTCTTATCATATTTGGCTTAAAGTTAACATACACCCACTGAGTTAAGAAATTTATTCTACCTTTCATGTATTAAAAGGGGAAAGGGGGAGGGGGAGGAAAAGAGGAACCAACAGAAGAAAGGGAAGGAAGAAGGGGCAAAGGGGAGAGGGGAAAGAAAGGGCAGGGGTTGGATATAACAGGGCAAATACACTGAAGGTGGTGGTATTCCAAAACAAAATACTAGGGAATTTGGATAAAGACAAAAAAAAGGGGGGGAAATATAAGCAGGGGAAAGATTGTATGGAGGGCAATAAAGAGTTAGTAATTATAACTTTGAATGTGAATGGGATGAATGCTCCCATAAAACAGAAGCAAATAGATTAGATTAAAAACCAGAATCCTACAATATTCTGCTTACAAGAAACACATTTGAAGCAGAGAGATATATACAGAATAAAGGTAAAAGGTTGTAGCAAAATATATTTTGCTTCAGTTGAAGTGAAAAAAGCAGAGGTAGCAATCCTTATGTCAGACAAAGCAGCTATAAAAATAGATCTCCTTAAAAGAGATAAGGAAGGAAACTATATCCTCCTAAAAGGTACCATAGACAATGAAGCAATTTCAATACTAAATATGTATGCACCAAGTGGTATAGCATCCAATTTCTTAGAGAAGTTGAATGAGTTACAGGAAGACATAGACAGCAAAGCTCTACTGGTAGGAGACCTCAAGCTCCCATGCTCAGATTTAGATAAATGTAACCATAAAATAAACAAGAAGGAAGTTAAAGAGGCAAATAAAATGTTAGAAAACCTAGACATGATAGACCTTTGGAGAAAAATGAACGGGGATAGAAAGGAATATTTTTTTTTCCCTGCAGTGCATGGAACTTACACAAAAATTGACCATGTACCAGGGCATAAAAACCTTATAATCAAATGCATAAAGGCAGAAATAGTGAATACATCCTTCTCAGATTATAATGCAATAAAAATCCCATGTAATAATGGGCCAGGGAGAGATAGACCTAAAACTAGTTGGAAAATAAATAACCTCATTTTAAAGAATGAGTGTATCAAACAAATTATAGGAAGAATTCATGATTTTATCCTAGATAATGATAATGAGACAACATACCAAAAATGATGGGATACAGCCAAAGCAGTTGTCAGGGGATATATTATATCTTTAATGCTTAGATGAATAAATTATAGAAAGAGGAAACCAATGAACTAAACATGCAACTAAAGAAATTAGAGAAAGAACAAATTAAAACCCCCAATTAAATACCAAATTAGAAATTCTAAAAATTAAAGGAGAAATTAATCAAATTGAAATCAAGAAAACGGATGAATTAATAAATAAAACCAAGAGTTGGTTTTATGAAAAAAACAATAAAACTGATAAACCTCTAGTTAACTTGATTAAAAAAACAAGAAAGAAGATAACCAAATTGCTAGTATCATAAACGAAAAAAGTGAACTCACTATCAATGAGGAGGAAATTAAAGGAATAATTAGGAATAATTTTGCCCAACTGTATTCCAAAAAATTTGATAATCTAAATGAAATGGATGAATATTTACAAAAGCATAAAGTGCTCAGGTTAAATGAAGAGGAAATTAAATACCTAAATAACCTTATCTTAGAAAAAGAAATTCAACAATCCATTATTGAACTCTCTAAGAAAAAATCTCCAGGGCCAGATGGTTTCACTAGTGAATTCTATCAAACATTTAAGGAACAATTGATTCCAAATCTATATAAAGTCTTTGGAAAAACAGGTGAAGATGGAACTCTGCCTAACTCTTTCTATGACATCAATATGGTGCTGATACCTAAGCAAGGAAGTGTCAAAACAAAGAAAATTTAAGACCTATCTCCCGAATATAGATGCAAAAATCATAAATAAAATCTTAGCAAAGTGATTACAGCAAGTTATCACTAGGATAATACACTATGGCCAATCAGGATGTATCCCAGGAATGCAGGGTTGGTTCAATATTAGGAAAACTGTTAGTATAATTAACTATATCAATAATAAACCTATCAGAAATCATATGATCATCTCAATAAATGTTGAAAAAAATCTTTGACAAAATACAACACCCTTTCCTATTAAAATCACTAGAGAATATAGGAATTAATGAATTGTTCCTTAAAATAAATAGCAGTATCTGTGTTAGAAATGTTAGCTTCAGCAATAAGAGAAGAAAAAGAAATTGAAGGAATTAGAATTGGGAAGGAAGAGACAACTCACTCTTTGCAGATGATGTGATGATATAGCTAGACAATCTTTAAAAATCATCTAAAGGGCAGCTAGGTGGCGCAGTGGATAAAAGCATTGACCCTGGAGTCAGGAGTACTTAGGTTCAAATCCGGTCTCAGACACTTAATAATTACCTAGCTGTGTGGCCTTGGGCAAGCCACTTAACCCCATTGCCTAGCAAAATCCTAAAAAAAAAAGTCATCTAAAAAAACTACTAGAAACAATCAACAACTTTAGCATATTCACAGGATATAAAATAAACCCTCACAAATCCTCAGCTTTTCTATATATTACTAGCCAATACAGCAGCAAGAGCTAGAAAGATAAATCCCATTCAAAGTAACTTCAGACAAAATAAAATGCTTGCCAAGGCAGTCTCAGAAACTCTGAGAGAACAACTACAAGACACTTCTCACACAAATAAAATCAAATTCAAATAACTGGGCAAATATCATCTGCTCATGGATAGGCCAAGCTAATATAATAAAAATGACAATTCTACCTAAATTAAACTACTTATTTAGTGCCCTACCAATTAAAAGTCAAAAAAATTACTTTCATGAGCTAGAAAAAACTAAGTAAATTCACATGGAGAAATAAAAAGTCAAGAATTTCCAGGAATTTAATGATAAAAAAAAAGTGCAAAAGTAGGTGGCTTAGCCTTACCAGATCTAAAGTTATATTATAAAGCATCAGTCATCAAAACTCTCTGGCATTGGTTAAGAAATAGAGTGGTGGATCAATGGAATGGACTAGGTGCAAAAGAGATAGCAGAAAATGATTATAGTAATCTACTTTTTGATAAACCCAAAGGGTCTAGCTTCTGGGATAAAAACTCTCTCTCCGATAAAAACTGTTGGGAAAATTGGAAGTTAGTATGGCAGAAACTTGGATTTGATGAAGTCTCACACCCTATACCAAGAAAAGATCAAAATGGGCACAGGATTTAGACATAAAAGTCAATATTATAAGCAAACTAGGAAATCAAATTTATCTGTCAGATCTATGGAACAGGAAGTAGTTTATGACCAAGGAAGAGATGGAGAACAACCTTAAAAACAAACTAGATAATTTTGATTACAATAAATTAAAAAACTTTTGAACAGGCAAAACTTTTTGAACTTTTTGAACTGGCAAAACCACTGTAACCAAAATCAAAAGAAATGTAGTAAATTGGGAAACATTTTTACAACTAGTATTTCTGACAAAGGACTCATTTCTAAAATCTATAAAGAACTGAGTCAAATTTAAAAAAAAAGGTCATTCCCCAATTGACAAATGGTCAAAGGATATGCAAAGGCAATTTACAGATGAGGAAATCAAAGCAATCCATAGTAATATCAAAAATTGTTCTAAATCATTACCTATCAGAGAAATGCAAATTAAAGTATCTCTGAAGTACTACCTCATACCTCTCAGACTGGCCAATATGACCAACAAGAACAATGATAAATGTAGGAAGGGATGTGGGAAATCTGGGACTCTAATACATTGTTGGTGGAGCAGTGAACTCTTCCAATCTTTCTGGAGAGCAATTTGGAATTACACCCAAAGGGCAATAAAAATGTTCATATCTTTTGATCCAGCAATACCACTACTGGGTCTATACCCTAAAGAGATTATGAAAAAGGATAAAAACATCACTTTTAAAAAATATTCATAGCAGCTCTGTTTGTGTTGGCAAAGAATTGGAAATTGAGTGAATGTCCATCAACTGGGGAATCGCTGAACAAATTGTGGTATATCTACCTTCTCAAATACTATTATTCTATTAGAAACCAGGAGGGATCAGAATTCAGAGAAATGTGGAAGGATTTACATGAACTGATGCTGAACAAGATGAGCAGAACCAGAAGAATATTGTACACCCTAACAGCAACATGGGGTTGATGATCATCTTTAAAGGACTTGCTTATTTCATCAGTGCATCAATCAGGGACAATTTTAGGGTATCTTCAATGGGCAATACCATCTGTATCCAAAGAAAAAATTGTGAAGTTTAAATAAATTTAAAGTTTAAATAAGTTTTTAAAAAAGTTATCTTGTTATATAATTTTGCTATCTCCTATATTTTATTTTTTTCCTTTAGGATAAGAATCTTCATATCAAATCAACATACACTCTTAATGTATTGATTAGTGACTTCATTGCAAAGCTGGGACCCCATGAGGTTAGGGAGATACAGATGGGAAAATGTAGTTTAAGAAGGAGAATGAAAGAAGTCAAAAATTTGTACATTACACTGAAGTGTTGTTCCTTCGTAGACAGAATACATTCTTCTATCAAGATTCATCATAATTAAGATCAGAATAAAAATGAAAGAAGGAACAACAAAGAGAGAAAAAGGAGAGGAAAGAAAGAAAGGGTGGAAGGAAGGAAGGAAGGAAGGAAGGAAGGAAGGAAGGAAGGAAGGAAGGAAGGAAGGGAGGGAGGGAGGGAGGGAGGTAGGAAGGAAGGGAGAAAGAAGGGAAGGAAGGAGAAAATTATGTAGCACACAAATAAGTTTACCCTGAACTTTTTGAACAAGCAATTTACATTAAAAAATTGGAATTAAACAACAGAAATAAAATCAATATAAATGATAATCACTCATGGGAAGACCAAAGTTACACAGGATAATTAGTTCAATAAAAAATTATTGTTTTTAATTGTCTACCTAAAAGATGTCATACTCACAATTAAACAAAATATTATCACTATTAACCCCTACAATCATATTTTTTCCAAGCTCCAAGGTCTCAAATGTGAACTATATGAAATATTTTTAAGCATCAGATTATTTATGTCCTAGTTTAGAAGCATTTTACTTGTGCTTATAGAGAGAAATAAAAGAAAATATGAAGACAAGAAACAGTATGTCAAAAGGGCTGAGTGATGCTACTTTAAATCTATGCTACTGAGAGAACAGGAGGAAATGATCATCTCAGATGTTTAACCTTGCTTAAAGAGAATGACTTGGTCCCAGCTCCAAGACCACTTAGAGGCTCAAAAGCAGATGGAAAAGCATTTATTCATTTACTATGTGCAAACTGCCAAGGGAAAAATCCAGGGAGATGGTTCCTGATTTCAAGAAGTTCATATATTAATAGGAGACAATAGCTGCAGGAAGGTTTAGACAGAGAAATAAGTCAAAATAATGCAGCCCTTAGGGTTCAATTGCAGAAGGGATGATGAGTACAATATAAGAAATCCAGTTTGGCTGATGTATAGAGAAGAATAAGGCATAAAAATAAATCTTATTTACTGTCATTTTGACTGGTAAAACCACACCCATGTCAAATATCAAACCATTTGTCAATGCCAAAGACTTTGGTACTGAGAACTTTCTTTCATGGCCTTCAACAGAAGCTCTGTATGAGGTGAGGGCTCTTGAGTTTCTGAGAAGTCTCTGTAGTCAGCTTTCTTACAGGACCATTGTGAGGCAGGCTCTTTTTCATCTAGTCCCTATTTCTCAATCTTTTCTGAAAGAGATATTTAGAAACATGGCTAAAATCCAGGCAAATTGTAGCAGTAGTAAGTTTCTGACTTACCAATTTTGTAAACCTATTAGGTAAAGAAATAAGGTTGTTTTGTTATATTCTTGAAGAAGCCAGGTTATCTCATTGTAATAGCCACTTCCTTTTCTAGATTTTTGCTAATTATCTCTTTAATAAATCATTAGTTTTAGAATATTTTGTCAAGAATATTAAAGTCAAGTTCATTGTTTTGTTTCTGTTCTTTTCCCCATCTTTAAAAAAATGACACTTGGCCTTCTGTGATCCTGCAGCATCTCTAACATTGTCTAAGACTGTATATGTATGTATGTATGTATGTATGTATGTACATATGTATGTGTCTTCTTTCTGTTGTGAAGGATCTTCAATCCCATCCAAATCAAAGATCTAACTATTATCTCTCATAGCACTGAAGTCATTTCTGGCAACTGCATTAGCCCTGGCATGATATAGAGTAAGAGTTCTTAACCTGCAAACAATGATTTTTAAAAATTAATATTGATACTGAATTGCAAAAAACGTATTTTCTTTATAATTATAAGTTTTTTATTTTTATGCATTTAAAAGCAAAATCCTGAGAGAATAGATGGGCTTCAATCAATATTAATTAAGCACCTACTACCACTGTTAGAATCAAACCATCACAGAATTAAAAAAAAAAGTTAAAATCTCTGATCCAGAGACAGCTATTTCTCTCTCTCTCTCCCTCTCCCTCTCTCCCTCTCTCTCTCCCTCTCTCTCTCCCCTCATTACACAGCTTCACAAAATTCCCAGTTTTTTAAATATAAACTCCAGCAAGCATACCTACTCAATCAGCATCTCTGCTTTGTGATGTGGCCACAATGCAGAGTTCACACACAGGCTGCTGGGAAGTATAGGATGAAGAATATTCTTCAATGAACCTAAAGCTTTCTTGGCCCTATCTCTATTTTATGGGAATATAAAGTTTGTGCAAAAATAGCCCATTGCAATAATATATTTGATGATGAAATAGAGATGCAAGGATATGAATTAGTTCCCTTTCAGTTCACATCTATATTTGCAAGAATAATATATCATAGGAACTTCTTTCAAAAATTAAGGGTTAATAACTTTTTCTTAATGCAGTGAAGGGTGATGGGGAGGTCTCCTGGAATATCTTTTCTGAGGTTCTGGGCATGGATACCAACTCTTCTGGTGTCAGGGCCCCTGCTACATAAAGGCCATTCAAAATCACAAGTTTCTGATTGAATCCTGTGCAGCTCTCCATCTTTCTGCCCCAGAATAGTGTTGCATCAAAGAGGTTTGGCCACTGAGCAATAAGAGCTGCCCACTCAAAGGATTTTAAAGGAAAAGATGAAAACTGCTATTGCTTTCTTCTGAATCTGTTCTTGAGGAGCAAAAGCTGTAGTTTGAATCTATAGACCTCTCCTTTAGACTGCCCCAGTGATGAAGGTGGGAGTAGAGTTTGGGGGGTAAAGGGAAAAAAGTATTCCCCCCCCCTCTGCAGTTGTGGCAATTGTTGGCCCACATGCTCATCTAGATGACTCATTCCAAGTCTTCAGTTGTCTCTTCTCTAAGCATAAGTAAACAAATAGCAGTCAAGAGAAATCAACTTTTTTTGTGAGGCCAGACTTGATTTCAGGAGTTCCTGGATTCTTTAATCAGAGATGATTCTGTAACTACACCCTTCTCAGAGAAGATAACCTCTGAAAGATGACAATTAACCCAGGCTTGTCAGAAGATAAAGATTTTAAAGGAGTTGTTTGGATAGTTCAGAACTATGATAATGGAAAATTGCCTATTGAACATTCTCACAAAATGCTTCATTTTTAATTATAAAATTCCTGGGAAAGTATAATAAGAGCTAATGGTTAATGCATGCTGTTTTAAGTCTCTATCATTATAGATTTCAAAATCTTTTGTGTTTTAAGCATTTCTTTTATGTGGAAGAAATAGTTTTCCTATATCTAATATACCTTGTACCTTGTAAACTGAAAAACCTTGTGTTTTTTTTTAAGAACCTACACTTGAGACAAATTCAAGTTTTAAGAAATTTTATCCTGGGAATTATAGGGGGGTTAGGGGTAACAATGGAGGGGAGAGAAATAAAAACTATTGCTTTAGGGGCCAGATTCCTTAGTTCTAAACCTATACTTGAGGACCCTAGCTCTAGAATGTTGATACATGCATATTATTTGTAGTAATACTGCTACAAATCATTAATTTTTTAATCCCAGTGTTACAGCAACAGTTATTTCAAAGGAGTATTGTAAAATCACCAAAAGATTAATTTTGTTTCACTTTCTTTTAAATAAATATAACATACCTAATTTTTATTGTTTTCATTTTTGCAAGGCAATGAGGTTAAGTGACTTGCCTAAGATCCCACAGCTAAATAATTATTAAATGTCTGAGGCTGGATTTGAACTCAGGTACTCCTGACTCCAAGGCCAGTGCTTTATCTACTACTAAGCCACCTAGCCACCCCAACATACCTTATTTTTAAAAGATGAGGAGATGGTCATCAGTATACAGGTGTGAAGCCCAATTGGAATCTATTTGTCTTTCAAGACGTATCCAATATAATTACACTTTAAAGATTAGAAAAATGATGATTTGCGTAGTAAAAGAGAGAGACAGGAGTTTATTTGCTAATGAAAAGAAGAAAGTATTGATATTTCAAAGGAGAATGATAATAGGGATAAAAGAGTAATTCCAATGAAAGATAAAAGAACAAAGATAAGAAACATTTTTTTTTTGTCAAATAAGAAAAATGGAAAACCTTGAAAGTTAAGAACAAAAAATTCATTTTGATGAAGCTTTATAATTTCCACCTTTTGGAAAAGGAAGACCTTGATAGGTTGAAAATTTCTGGAAATAAAAAACAAAGCAAAGAATATATTTTCCCTTAAAAATCCAAGTCACATATAATAGAGTCTGGATTAATTTAAAATATCTTGGGCAATTTTTGCACTTTGTCAAATTATTAACTTGTACAGTGTCGTTTTTATAGTGAGTAGTATTTACCACAGTTTCTATTCTCAACATAAATTACCAAATTGATATTTTTATTCCCAGTTTTATACCATATAAAAGCACAACACTGCCATCTAGAGGAAGAGGTATTTTCTAATATATAGAGAGTATTCATATAATTTGTTACCCTAAATTTTCTTTTAAAATATTTTACTTTTGTTCTTTTAAATTAAATTAAAATTGATATGATTTAAAATGTTTATTTTCCAAACTACAATAAAGAAAAAGGTTTTTCTTTTGAAAGAAAGTATATTTTTGAAAAAGCAAATTATGATTCTTGAAGTAATGTTTAAGTCCTAGAAACTGGTTTTATATGTACATATAAGTAATCCATGTTTAATTTGTGCAAGGAAGGTTCTGTGGAAGGGAAAATTTTTAATTCTTGCTTAAATTGCCTAGAATTAAAGCCATCAGATTTTTCCAGTTTATCAAATATATAAATTCTTGAAAGTCAAATTCAATATTTCTTCCCTATATCCAAGTACCACATAGATTCATGAAAATTCGTATAGTTGTTTTCAAATTCAGTAAAGATTTTAGGATACATGAAACAAAATATGTTTTTAATCTTCAATGTTTAATACCTGAGGAATGCTACTGCTTAGAAATAAAGATCTAGAAGAACTAGTTCATAATTTCAAGAATTCAAAAGACTCATATAACAATGGTAACAAAATAACTTCACTTACACCAGAGCTAGTCATCAGAGCTGACTAGCAACAGGGAACTGGTTTTCTAAAATTAGAGATCATTTCAAGTTACAAGATAATTCCAAAAGCAAAAAAGAGATGAAGCTCATGGAAGTATATTTGACAATCTTAGCAAAGGGAACGTGCTAAGTATATATAGTATGATATAAACAACTGTTCAAAGCTGAATAGTATTTAATAATTGTTATATCAGAACATACCGTTATACTGGATGATGATTTCCAAAGTTGGGTGGATTTTCTTTTCTTTTTCAACCAGTAAGTATACTGCCATTACTAATTTTCATCAATGGACATAATTTCTTTTTTTCCATCCCATCCCTACCCTTAGGAAAGTCATAGCATATTTACATGTCTTTAACCATATCACATAATGAAAAGATTTGGGAGATAGGGTAAAAAGGATTAGAAAGACACTAAACCAGAAAGTTTCTCCAATTCACTTCTGCTCATCTCAGCAATTAAAAAATTACATCATTTTCAACTAGAGTCTATAATCATCCTTGATCATGAATCATGCAAGTTATAAGAAAGTCTAAAGCTTCTTACCCAAGAGTACATATACACCTTTACTACAGTTTAAGACATTGGCAAGGAGAGAATAATAAAGCCTGCATAGGTAAAGTCTAGGTTCTTAGTCACAAGTTATTAACTCCTAGGTTTGGCTCTTCCATTTTCAAACTGCTTTCATCCCCAAGGACAGTTAGGTTCTAAGCATTTGGCACCTAGCTTTTAAGGAAAGATATTCCTTTCTGAAATACTTTAAAAATATTTCAAGTTTTTACCTTTCTTCCTCACCTGAATTCACTAGTCCCCCAAGCCAGAGTTAAATTCTATCATTTTCCTAACAACTAAGTCTCTCTCTATAACATTGTCTTTAATTCCTTCTTTTCACTTGGCTCTTTAATATAGTCCTGGGGTTCACTCATTTTTCACTGTGACCCTCCTTACTGTATTTTTCCTACCCATTTTGACCCATCTTAAGTGATTCTTATTTTAATTTTCAATTATAAAACATTTTTATTTCAATCAAACATGGTTATACTTAAAAAACATATGTAATTGGGAAGAATGTACATATAATCACAGTATCACTATAAAGTTATAAAGAATAGGAAAAAAAGAGAAATAATCAACATTTTCACAACCTATCATTCTGTCTCAGACTTAATCCTGCTTCTTTCTCACACAAGCATGGCTCATTTATTTCCCAGTCAACTACCTGGTGGTTAAAGAATATATAAATAGGAATGGGGTTATAGTAAGTTGGCCAATAAAACTGTCTCAGAACTCAATCATGCCTTACTGGTTCCCCTTAAGCACGACTAATCCATTATCTTTTGTTGTACTCTCTGGCAGCATGTCTAATGGAACAAGGTACAGCCATGATCTACAGATTTTAAATCTGTCAACATCTTTAATCCAGTGGCACAGGGAAGGTAGTCTTAATTGATGCTACACAGTAATTGGCTAAACCAAGAACATAAGACTTATTTCAAGGAGGTATACAACTAATGTTGTACATTCTCAGTGCTGTCTGGAAAATCAATAAAGGTCTAGAGAATATATAAGAAGGTACCCTTTCTATCAACACATGGTAAATTTCATTATAGCAGAGCTGGAAAGATAAGCTATATGCCCTCCTTGGTTTTTAAAAAAATAAGATGAAATTTATATTTGCAAAGTTTCATAAATGGATTAAAAATAATTGACTTCACAAGTTCAACATGGAAGAGGAATGGTTAGACTGCAATATATAGGGGCGGCTAGGTGGCATAGTGGATAAAGTACCGGCCTTGGAGTCAGGAGTACCTGGGTTCAAATCCGGTCTCAGACACTTAATAATTACCTAGCTGTGTAGCCTTGGGCAAGCCACTTAACCCCATTTGCCTTGCAAAAAAAAACCTAAAAAAAAGACTGCAATATATATAAAACTGCAGTTTATATAAGATGAGGAATTTCTAATTCAATATAAGTCAGAAGTATGATGTTGTAGTCAAAAAAGCTAATGTAATCTTGGGGTACATTGAGAGGCATAATTTATATATATATATATATATATATATATATATATATATGTGTGTGTGTATATATATATACATATATATATATAATATGTATATATGGAGATGATAGCTCTGTTGAATTCTGCCCTGATCAGGCAATGTCCAGTGTAATGAATTCAATTATAGACACCATAGAATAGAAACAGTATTGACAAAAGAGACTAACCAAAGGAGGACAAACAAAAAAGCTTCAATTAATAACATATGATGATTGCTTGAAGTAATTGAGTATGGAGAAGAGAAGGTTTGAGTAAACCATGTCTTCAGGTATTTGAAAGGCACCCAGAATAATGTGGGGGGGTTGCAAAAAATTAGTCCTGATAGAAAGGAAATTTTTCTAAAAATTGGGATTATTTAAAAGTAAAATGAGTTGCCTAAGAAGGATAATCTTAGATAACTCTGGGTAAAAAAGGTAGGTAGTCACTTGTTGGGTGTATCATAAAGTAAATATTTTCTCAGATACAGGTTTAATTAGATGAGCACAGAGGTCTTCAAACTGAAATTTGGTGACTTTATGATTAAATGCTAGAAATGATATTTCAATTACAGAAATAAAACAAACTGAGGGAATAATCAAAGAGGAAAGAAAACTATTTCCAATAGTAAATAATACAAAGAATAGTTTATTCTAAAGAATTTTAGCTAATCAATGAAACTACTTGAGATAATAGCTTTAATGAAATAGCAGAATTCAAAATACATCCTCAAAAGTCACTAACATTTCTATACAATAATAACAAAAACTAAGAGGAAAGGATAAAAGAGGAATTCATTCAAAACAACTACATATTATATAAAGTATCTAAGAAAGTTAGTCTTCCATGACACACTCAATAAAACTAAAAAATGTCCCTTATGGAAATAAAAAAAAACTAAAAATTCTAGAGGGACTCTTAGGTGGGCCATACTAACATAATAAAAATACTACCTAAATTAATTCAAAGATTTAGTAACTATTAAACTACTTTGCAGAACTAAAAATAATAACAAAATTAATTTGAAGGAACAAGAGAACAAGAATCTCCAAGACAGTCAATGTAAAAATTTTTTAAAATTAAATGTTTTATACTACTATATCTCAATCTAGATTATGAATAGATAACCATCAAAACTAATTAGTATGGGGCTAAATTTGGAAGAAAATAAATCATAAATCAAATTTGATAAGTAAGAGTTAAAAGCAAACAAAAATGGTAGCCCAATGTTCTGGAAAGTTAATACTAGTAAATATTGAGTTAAAGACTACCTTTTCAGTAAAATCTGTTGTAAAAATTGAAAAGAGATTTGTCAGGAAATAGGACTAGCACTCACATGATGTGATAAAAATGTATAAAGTGCAAATATTAAATTTCGCATCATTAAAAAAAACCTAAAGAATTCATAACCAAACAAGAAACAGGACACAAAATATAAAGTAGACAACTTCGATTACATAAAATTAAAGTCTATGTTCTAGAAGAAAAATTAACCAGTAGGGGGGAAATACTTTGTATTTTTAGCTTTGTTAAAAGTCTGACATTCAAAACATACATATAATTATCCTAAATACAAGAATAAGAGTCATAAGTTAAGTAGTAAAGAGTAATAGTCTTCCAAAAAAGGAAAATTACAAACTTTTGAAAACTAAAAGAAAGATTTTCCCATTTACTAATCACAAGATAAATGAAAATTTTAAAAACTAAGGTTTTCATTTATACCCAGGAAAAACTGATCAGGAGTTTGATTTGAAAATTAATAAAAATTCAGGAAATTTGAAATTGTTTGAAAAAAGAGACTACTAAATTGTACCTTTATATAAATCCATCTCATAATAGGTATATAATCTGACTGGAACCTCAAATCCAGGAAGACCTTGGTTAAAGCTTTGCTTCTGCCACATCCTGGCTGTGAGATCCTAGGCAAGTCACTTAAACTCTTGGTAGTCTAAACAACTCTGTAAGTTACAAAGAAAATACCACACTTCATGATAGGGGGAGTTTCCTCATCAGGAGTTATTCATGTCAATGAAATCACAATTTCAATCACTATCCTTATGATAACAAAAGAAAGAAAAAAAGGAAAGAAAAGAAAGAAAAGAAATCTCAAAACAAAGTAGATATTTCTTAGTTGGAGATAAATGATTAATGACAAATATAATGGAAGATTACTATGTGTAGAAAGAATAAAAGAATAAAAAGATGAAGTTTTACCCCCTTGAATACTAGGGATTTTTATTTCTTTATAATAATAACAAAATTAAAGGAGCAATAATTGCTTCTTTGCAATTATGAATTACACTCTATCAAATTTATCTAATACCCAAGTATTTGGGGATAGAGGGAGTAAGACCCCCATCTACTGGCAAACAGATTCACTTTTTGACAAGAATGAATAAAAAGGGTAGTGAAAAGGCTAATCAGTGGAGAGAGCACCAGGTCTGAAGTCAGGAAGACACTGAGATACTATTTTTGTAACACTGGGCAAGTCAATAATCCTGTTTCCTCATCTGTAAAATGAGTAAGAAAAGATAATAAACTCTCCAATATCTTTACCATAAAACCCCAAATAGTGTCACAAAAAAAGTTGGATACAACTTAAAACAACTGAACAGTAGCAACAACAAAATCCAAGAGGCAATAATAGGAAGGGAAATCCCATTCAAAAAATATCTATAAAATGCATAAAATATGTGGAAATCAATACACCAAAGTACTCCATAAGGAAATAAAGGACAACTTAAATAGATGAGAAATATCCAATGCCCATGGCTAGGTTGAGCTAATATAATAAAAATGATCACCACTGTTAATTTACATTTGAGTGCTATACCAACCAAACCATTAAAACAATAGCAGAACTCATTATATAACAAAATTCATTAGAAAATCAAAAGATCTAGAATTAAATAGGAATAATTTAAAGCTATATACTTTAAATAGTACTTTAGATTCAATTATAATAAAAATCAGAATCTATCAAAATCATTTTTACTGACTTAAAAATGGAGAATGGATTAAACTAGAAAAGGGAGAATAAAAAATGATGGAATTTAGTCTTCAATAAATCCCAAAATCTAAATTACTTAGCAAATAATTCACTGTTTGATAGAAACTACAGGGAAAACTGGAAAGACAATCTGGTAGAAATTAGACTTGTACTTACAACATCTTGTGCTATTTTCTACAATAAATGCTAAATAGATATGTCCTTACTATTAAAAAATCAAACTATTAAAAAAATTGAAGAATAGCAGATCATAAACCTTTCACAACTATGGATAAGAAATGTCTTCTTGGGCGGCTAGGTGGCACAGTGGATAGAGCACCGGCCTTGGAGTCAGGAGTACCTGGGTTCAAATCTGATCTCAGACACTTAATAATTACCTAGCTGTGTGGCCTTGGGCAAGCCACTTAACCCAATTGCCTTGAAATATCTAAAAAAATAAAATAAAATAAAAATAAATGTCTTCTTAACCAAATAAAGGACGGAGATGATTGCAAAAGATGAAACATATCTTTGTTTAACTGAAAAACTTTTGCATAAATACAATTGATGCATCTAAGACAAAAATGGAATTGATCAAATGTAAAGTATTAGTATTAAAGACAATAGAATCATGATCAGATGCAGTAATCCAGATTGATTATTAGAATTTCCTGCCTCTAAGTTGGAAGGCATGAGTCAATGATGTGGAATATTATATTACATATTTGGTGATGGAGGGGGTAGTAGTGATTGGAGCTGTTACTATCAAGATTATAATGAAGAGTTCTACAGAGAGGGGAAATGATTTTTGGAAAATAACCAAAAAACAAAATGCCTGAATAAAACATTTAATAATAATGTTTATATGATCTTTATTAACAACGACCCTGTGAGTTAAATAGAATTATTTATTATTCCCATTTTACAGAAAAAAATTCAGGCAAGCAACATGGAAATAGACATCTCAGTGAAATGAAGGAATTTTCAAGTACTTAAGTAAACTTTGAATTTTAGTTTTTACGGAGTATGCTCAGGGAAGTCCATGAGCTGGTTAATTACATCTTTTCTTTAACAGAGAAGCATAAAAAGACCATACTAAATTATAATTTGGGGGGCAGCTAGGTGGCGCTGTAGATAAAGCCACCAGCCCTGGAGTCAGGAGGACCTGAGCTCAAATACGACCTCAGACACTTAATAATTACTTAGCTGTGTGACTTTGAGGGAAGTCGCTTAACCCCACTGCCTAGCCAAAAAAACAAAACAAAACAAACAAAAATTATAATTTTTTTTCTCATGAGCCTTGAGGATCCTTCAGGACATTATAGTGCCTTATCCTTTATATCTGTACAGATTTCTATATTTCTATAGCTCATTTTGTCATCAAAAACACATAAATATAAAATATTGCACTGATGAAGTTAAAAATTATTAGTTAATATAGATTTCTGATGTAGAATTCCAGATAATTGAAAGTTTATGGTTTAAAAAAAACCATACCCATAGAAGCAGAATTCACAGAAACCAAAGATTTTTAATTAAATAATAAATGATAGAGCTTTATTTCTTAGGGGAAATAATAGTTATAAAATGGAGACTATACATTTTCTCTTATAGTTAAATTATGAACCAGAAAATCATAGAGATAAGAAAAGGATTATATATGAAAATGCAGATTGAATATATAGCATTTTATTAATATAAATTAAATTTAACATAGAAGTACAAACATAGCCCTGCTTTCTTCTGTGTATTTTTAGTGTTTCACTGTCATTCTTTTATTATTGCTTGTTTGTTGGGGTATATTTTGCATTATTATACTAATAATGTCTGATAATGAACATCTCATTCTGCACCTAGACTTCACTCTACATGTCTCGACATTAGTTATCTGGAATAAAAATGGGTCATTACTGCTCAGAGTTCTTAGTTTTCTCAAAGATTTTCCTTTAATAATTGTTTTTTTTTAAAGTGCCCTAGGTTCTCCTCACTTCAATCTGTATAAACAAGTTTCTCTGAAACTGCCCCCTTCATTGTTACTTACAGCAAAATAATACCCCATTTTATTCATATATCATACATAAATTGTTCAACCAACCATTCCCCAAGTAATAAGGACTTTCTTTATGGTTCTTTGCTACAACAACAACAACAACAACACTCTTAAGTTTGTTCACATGAATCCTTTTCTTTTGTCTTTGATGTCTGGAGTATTTACCTACTAGTGGTACTGTTGAGTCAAAAGGCAAGCATTATTTAGTGATGTTTGGGATATATTTCCAAATTGCTTTCTAGTAACTGAGAGCCAATTCACAAGGCCCGTGAATTGCCATCAGTACTTATAACTCCCTTCCTGTTGTCCCTCCAACTGTCATTTTCCATCTTAGTCAACTTTTTGAATCTTAATGGATATGAGGTAAAACCTTGTTTTGATTAGTATTTAATGAGTTGTGAATAATTTTACTTAAATAAGTATTTATTTTAATTTAAATATTTATTTGAAAATCATAAAATAACTATTTTTTCTCCCTATAATTGCTAATAGCTTGGATTTCTTCACTTAAAAACAATCTGTTCAAATCCTTTCACCATTCTGCTGAGTGGGGGGAAACTTCAGTTATTACACATTTGTTTCACTTCTCTAGATCCTTTATAAAAAGAAGATTTTTTTTCAGAGATACCTGCTACAAATTTTTTTCCCGGTTGACTTTTAATTCTAACTTTATTGATCCCTCCCCAAGACATTTAAAAATCATAATAGGAATATGATAAACAAATATAAAAACTGAAACATACTAATTTCTTTTTTTCAATTTATACTTAAAGATTTTATTTATTTTGAGTTTTACAATTTTTCCCCAATCTTACTTCCCTCTCCCCACCCCCCACAGAAAGCAATTTGCCAGTCTTTATATAGTTTCCATGGTATACATTGATCCAAATTGAGTGTGATGAGAGAGAAATCATATCCTTAAGGAAGAAACATGAAGTATAAGAGATAGCAAGATCAGACAATAAGATATCAATGTTTTTTTCCTAAATTAAAGGTAATAGTCCTTGGTCTTTGTTCAAACTCCACAGTTCTGAGACATACTAATTTCAACATTTTAAAAAATATAAACATAATTGAAATATATATATGGGGGATTTTTCTGACCATAAAATACAGAGTTGATCATCATTCCAATTAGAATATTGAGTATAGGTTTCTTTGCAATAAAATTAAATATGAAATTTATATTTCTCTGTAGAAAGTTTATTAAACTGATGAGTAAAATTAATAAACATAAATATACTTTCTTAATATCTACAATATGGAAACATTTATTTATTTGCTAACTTAAAAATCTTTCTTTTATAATTATTCTTTTGCAAACAACCTGGAAAAAGCAATTTTTTGAATATTTTAATAATATTGTTATTAAAGATCATTAATATTCATTAATAGAATATCCAGTTCACAACAGTAAATACTTGTTGGTTAATTAAAATTCATGTTCTCTACAGAATAATTATATGAACTCTGAATAATAAAATTTCTCTGAATTCTCCAAAGTTAGACCAAAAACCAACTAGCCTAACAAATAATAAAAATCTCTCCAAAAAAACTAAGAAATATTAAAGTCATCTAATCCAGTATGTTTCCCATCCATGAGAAAACAACAGAAAAACAAGAGTGAAATCATATTCTAACACTTATGAAAAAATGTTTGAATTGAAATGTTTTTCTTAAAAATCAAGTTATAAACTTTCCTACCATAATTCAGTATTTTCCTTCACCAAGTTTATATAAATATAATTTACATTACTATCTCAAATACCTGAACATTATAAATGTATTATTTTTTGAGGATATAATTCAATCAATTTTAGGGTATTTTTAAATCAAAAGTATATACTAGTATGGTCCCATTCAGCTGTAGAAATTACAAGAATTGTTGGCTAGTTGTAATACATGATAGATGCACAAAAAAATTCACTTATTTATATATTATAACACTCAAAAAATGTCTCATTTACACTGGAACCACAAAATTTATCAAATAAACTTCCAAATTCTCTCAAATAAATGGTACATTTACAAAGATATGGAGGTTTATAAACCTCGGAATGACATTTTTAAAAATTATGCATAAATGCATTCTACAAAACAACTTCTACTTCCTAGGCAGATGATTTTACAGAAATTGTGAATGAAAGCAGAAATATGTCAGTGAGAAATAAAATCTACTCCAGATATACACACTGATAAAAAATAAAAATCATAAAAACTACAATTATAAAGGTCCCTTATCTAAAAATATCGAAAGAAGCTAAAGAAAGTTTCCAATGGATTTCCAAATAGAATTGATTTTCAATTAAATAAAATTCAATAAATATTTATTTAAAACCTATTAAGTACAAGGCCCCAGGACAGATAATAGGGATACAAAGACAAAAACAAAATAGATTTCAAGATTTTTACCAACAAGTATACTTCCAAATTAGAAAGGTCTATGTACATTGTGTTTCAGGGTTTATTCCACTATCAACTTTTGGGATGGGTTTCTTATAAAAAAAAATATTAAGAGGGATCTAACTAATGTTTTGAAATCTGGGTATTCAATATATACCCCTGGAATATACCATCAGGAACATAAGAGTCACGTTTTTATTTCAGAGTCAAGTCAATAAGGATTTATTAAACATGTACTAAATGCTAAGCACTTAAGAATATGAAAAAAATAAAGGCAAGAGACAGTCTCTTTGTTCTCAAGGGGCTCACAGTTTAATGAGTGAGACAGCATGCAAATGAGCGAGACAAAATGCAAATTGCAAGATAATCACCTACAAGTTATAGACAGGTCATCTCCGAAGGAAAGGACTAAAATTAAGGAGAATAGTGAAAAGCATCTCGATAGGACTTTTTAGAACTGAGACTTCAGGGAAGCTAGGAATTGGTGATGAAGAGGAAGACTTCCAGGCCTCAGAAATCAACCAGTGAAAGCACTTAGCCTCAGGAAATGGGAAGGTTATGTGGAAGGAACCAAAAAGTCAGAGGCAATGGATCACAGAGTATTTGTAGAAGGGAATAAGGTATAAGAAAACTGGAAAGATAGGAATAGATCAGGCTTTAAAAGACAAGTGGAGGATTTTATATTTGATCCTGAAGGTGATAGATATTGGATTTTATAGTAAGATAAAGCTAGATATTGGAGTGTATAGTAAGATAAAGCATAGGGTAAATAATGCTATATCATAATATAATGATATATGAGATAAAACATAGGGTGAGATAAACTGGAACTATTACAAAGGAATGAAACTGGGCTAAATTATAAGAAAATGTATTAAAAAAAATTTTACAAGTCAACATCTTATTTCATAGAGATTTATCAATTATTAGGATGAAACTTAAAGCAAAGAACTTGTAATATTTTTACCTATAAGTCTATGCTTTCTGATTCCTCATCAGAATGGAAACTGGAAACCTAGTTGAACTACAAAATGAGCAGAGCCAAGAAAAAGATACATGATATAAATTGAAAGATCTACCACAAAATAGTCAAAAATCACTGTCAAAAACTTACATAGAACAAGTTTGACCCCAAGAATAAATATGAATGAGTACCTCTCCTCCAATTCCCCATTACTACATAGGGGATGGGAGACTCACAGGTATGGAATGTATATTTTCAAAATTTTTTTTACAGCTATTGGCTTTATCATTTTGGCTGATTTGTCTTTGTCTTTTCTTGCTATATGGAATGACTATCTGGGACTGAGACAAAATAAGGTAATGCAAAAACGAAAGATATAAAGAAAAATTTTTTTTATGAAAGTAGAGTAGAAAATCAGCGAAAAACTCTGTGTCTGGTATACTTAAATATGTAGTGGGAAAGCATTATTCTGTAGATCCCTGTCTTATATAAAGCTGTGGTTTATTTATTATTTATTAATAAAACTTGGGACAGAAAAATGACTTAATAGAATATAAGTTTTCCATGAAAATTTAGAAATGAACTTGATTCCAGAAGGAACTCTCAACAGTGTACAAAACAACAAATTAAAGAGATTTAAAGTTATTTAATTTAGGCCTCCTCCTTATATTAACACTTCTGTAATAATTAAAGTTGTTGTTGTTGTTCAGGCAGTCTGTACTATCCAACTCTTCAAGAATCCTTTTGGAGTTTTCTTGGTAACAATACTGGAGAAGTTAGCCATTTCCTTCTCTGGTTCACTTTACATCTTGCTCACAATCTGTATCTCAGTCTACCTTTCTTAAATTTACTCAAAACATACACATAGCCAAAATGTACACACACATACACACACACACACACACACACACACACACACACACACACACACACTTCATATCTTGTCTCTTCTCAATTTATCTACCTATCTGGCTAGATTGCAGATAAATGAAGTAGCCAAAGTTAGGAATCATGAGAGAAATAGGAGGTCAAGTCAAATAATAACAGCCCTTATAGAATACCTGAATCTTTTAAAGTGTTTCATATATGTTATCTCATTTGGTTCTCACAATAACTCTAGAAGGAAGCTATTCAGAAAGACAGAGATTTGTTCATTATCATACTAGAGTTTGAGGCAGGATTTGAGCTTTTTTACCTGACTTCAAATACATCACCCTATCCATTATATCACCTAACCATAAAATTCACAAAATATATAATCACCTCCTGAATGATTAAGATGTAGTTCTAAAATATACTCATCCTTAAAACTAAAGTCTTGCATGAGTTCTGAAAACTGGAAACTTTTATGCTCTTTATTTTCAAGGTGTCAATTTAAAAGACTCTCAAATGTGAGCTTTATTTCATATGGATAAATCTTTAATTTGGGAAATCAAGGTAAGCAACCCAATTGTAATGGCCAACCATTTATGATAACCAATAAATGCCAACCAGTAGTTTTGTCCACAGATATTTATCTAAAGTCTGCATTATCACTATATCTCTTTATGAGTATGGTTACAGCTTTTAAAAAAAAGTGATTGTGAAAGACTTCTGGTCAAGATGGCGGAGAGAAGACAGGCACAGTTCTAAAGTCTCCTGATCTCTTCCCCAACAATTACATGAAACAAACCTCTTAAAAGAAATCCGACCCACAAAACCCAGAAAGAAAAGCCAGGATAAAGAACATCTCCCTCAGGATTTCTCTCCAGCAGCAGCTTTGGCCAAATTCAGGCAGGTGAGTCTGGGCTCAGAGGGAGGATCATCCCCAGATCAACCAGATTAACAGCTGAATTGGAACCAGGAGTCTGAGGGCTCCAGAGCCAGACCTGCTGGATCTGAGGTGGGGAAGGATGAAAGGGGCTTGAGTCGGCTAGAGAGCTGAGGCACTGGTGTTGGTGCTGTCCCCCGGGGAGATTGTGGACAGGGCTGGGGGGAGAGCTCTGGAGCAGGACGGCTTCCGACACCATCCCTGGGCTTCTCTGGTCTGAGTCCCATTACAACTCAGACTTCTTCCCTAACAAACAAATGCAAACTACTTCTGCCTCAGGCCCAGGTGTGTGAGCAGAAGAACCAGCCCAGCTGAAGAATGACCTCAGGCCAGGGTAAAGCCCACCACTGATTGAAGGCAAAAGAATTCAATAGCTCCAATCCCTCCCTTCAAGCAAAGGGAGAAGGCCTCAACCAAGGTCACAGACACTGCAGAGAAAGCAACCAACACCTCCTACTGGCCATCCAGAGAAACTGCACTCAGTGAGTAAAGCCTTTAGTGATCCCAAGCCCCTGTGAACCAGCCCCTCCCCAACTCAGGTCTTAGCAAAATGAAGAAGGGTCAGCGGAAAGGTGGATCCATAGAAAAATTCTCGGAAGAGAAATACCCTAACTCAGAGAAACTGGAAACTCTGAGGAGAATACAATCTGGTCTTCAGCACAGAAAGACTTCCTTGAAGAAATAAGAAAGGAGCTTAAAAATTTGGGAGAGACAATTAATACCTTGCAAAAAAGAAAACAAAACCTTAGAAAGTACAAATGGACAAATACAAAATGAGAATAAATCTCTCAGATCCTCAATTGGACAAATACAAAATTAGATTAATTCTCTCAGATCTTCAAATGGGCAAATGCAAAAAGAAATTAATTCTCTCAAAACCTCAATTGGTCAAATGGAAAGTTCTTTCAAAAGTAGAATTGACCAATTGGAAAAGGAGTTGCAAAAGGTTAATGAAGAAAACTCCTCCCCCAAAAACAGAATGGAGTCTACAGAAACTAATGACTCCATGAGACAGCAAGAGTCAGTTAAACAAAATCAAAAAATAGAAAAAATAGAAGCAAATGTAAAATACCTCATCAACAAAAACCACTGACCTCAAGAATAGATTGAGGAGGGGCAACCTGAAAATTATAGGACTTCCTGAAAACATTAAAGAGGAAAAAAGCCTGGACTTAATATTACAGGATCTAGTGATGGAAAACTGCCCTGATATCATGGAATCGGAGAGCAAAGTAGTTATTGAAAGATCCCCACCAGAAAATTATCCTAAAATGAAAACACCAAGGAATGTTGTGGCCAAACTCCAGAACTATCAGATAAAAGAGAAAATCCTGCAAGCAGCCAGAAAGAAACAATTTAAATATCAAGGAGCCACAGTAAGGATGATGCAGGACCTGGCTGCATCAACATTAAGGGATTGAAGGGCCTGGAATGAGATATTTCAAAGAGCAAGGGAGCTTGGAATGCAGCCAACAATCTACTTTCCCGCAAAGCTGAGCCTTCTCTTCCAGGGAAAAAAGATGGACATTTAAGGAAATGGAAGAATTCCAAAAATTTCTGATGAAAAGACCAGAGCTAAACAGAAAATTTGGACATCAAACAGAAGGTTCAAGAGACACATGAAAAGGTTAAATAAAAAGGTGGGGTGGCGGTAAAAGGGAAAAAAAATTCAATCCAGTAAGTTGAAACTGGCTATATCCCAGCATGGGGGGAGAAAGGATTCTCATAAATCTTGAGAATTGTAACTCTAACAGAGAGAGAATATACCTAGCCAGAAATGATGGACATTCATGACCTATCCATGAGACTGCTATCTAAAAAGATGTAACTGGCTTTAACCCCACTTGGGAGAAAGACCCTAATAACTCGGGAATTTTTACTTTATTCGATAGAATATACTGAACTAGAAGGGACAGACACTCAGAATTTTCTATGACTTACATAGAATGATCTAAAAAACACTACTTCCTTAAAAAGGGGGACAGCAAAGAGACAGGAGGAGGGAGGGGATTGAATGAGGTAAATCTCATTACACTAAGAGGTACCAAAAAAACTTATGGTAATAGAGGGGAAGAAGGAAGCAGATGAAAAACACCTGAATCTTCTTCTCATCAGACTTGGCTTAAAGTCAATTTACACATACTCAGTTAACTTATAAAACATCTAACCTTTCAAGTATTAAAAGGGGAAAAGGGGAGTGGGGGATGGAGAAAGGGAAGGGGAGTGGGGGGAAAAGGGGGAAATAACAAAAGGAAGGGAAGGGAAAAGGGAAAAAGGGAAAGGGGAAAGAAAGGGGACGGTGTGATATAGGAGGGCAAACACATTGAAGGGGGTGGTATTCAGAAACAAAATACTAGGGAATATGGATAAAGCGGGGAGAAAGGGGGAAAAATACAAACAGAGGGAAGATAGCACAGAGGGCAATAAAGAATTAGTAATCATAACCTTGAATGTGAATGGGATGAATTCTCCCTTAAAATGTAAGAGAATAGCAAAGTGGATTAAAAACCAGAATCCTACAATATGATGCTTACAAGAAACTCATTTGAAGCAGAGAGAGAGAGAGAGAGAGAGAGAGAGAGAGAGAGAGAGAGAGAGTGTGTGTAAAGGTAAAAGGTTGGAGCAAAATATATTTTGTTTCAGCTAAAGTAAAAAAAGCAGGGGTAGCAATCCTTATCTCAGACAAAGCAGCAGCAAAAATAGATAGCATTAAAAGAGATAAGGAAGGAAACTTTATCCTCCTAAAAGGTACCATAGACAAAAAAGTCATTTCAATATTGAATATATATATGCACCCAGTGGGACAACACCCAAATTCTTAGAGGAGAAGCTGAAAGAACTACAGGAAGACATAGACCGCAAAACTCTACTAGTGGGAGACCTCAACCTCCTGCTATCATATCTAGATAAATCAAATCATAAAATAAACAAGAAGTTAAGGAGATTGTTAGAAAAAAATTAGATATGGTAGATTTATGGAGGAAACTGAACAGGGATAGAAAGGCATATACCTTTTTCTCTGCAGTACATGGAACTTAAACAAAAATTGACCATGTACTAGGACATAAAAACCTAATGATCAACTGCAGAAAGACAGAAATAGTGAATACATCTTTCTCAGATCACAATGCAATAAAAGTCATATGCAATATTAGGCCAAGGAGATATAGCCCCAGAACAACATTATCCTAGATAATGATAATACTGCAACAACATACCAAAACCAATGGGATTCATGAGTTTAAACAGAGAAAGAAAATTATAGACCTATTTCCCTGATGAATATAGATGCAAAAAATCTTAATAAAATCTTAGCAAAACAATTACAACAAGTTATCACTAGGATAATACATTATGATCAAGTAGGATTTATTCCAGGAATGCAGAGTTGATTCAATATTAGGAAAACTGTTAGTATACTCAATTATATCAACAACAAACCTATCAGAAATCATATGATCATAGCAATAGATGCTGAAAAAACTTTTGGCGAAATACAGCATCCATTCCTATTAAAAACACTAGAGAGTGTAGGAATAAATGGACTGTTCCTTAAAATAATTAGCAGTATCTATCTGAAACCATCAACAAGCATTATATTCAATGGAGAGAGGCTAGAGGCATTCCCAATAAGATCAGGGGTGAAACAAGAGTACCCATTATCACCACTACTATTCAATATTGTATTAGAAATGCAATTAGCATCAGCAATTAGAGAAGAAAAAGAAATCGAAGGAATTAGAAACCAGGAGGGATGGGATTTCAGGGAAGCCTGGAGGGATTTGCATGAACTGATGCTGAGTGAGATGAGCAGAAGCAGAAAAACATTGCACACCCTAACAGCAACATGGGAGTGATGTTCAACCTTGAAGGACTTGCTCATTCCATAAGTGCATCAATCAGGAACAATTTTGGGCTGTCTGTATCCAGATAAGGAGCTGTGGAGTTTGAACAAAGTTCAAGGACTATTCCCTTTAATTTAGAAAAAAACAGATCTTATTGTCTGATCTTGTTACCTCTTAGACTTCTCTTCTCTTCTTTAAGGATATGATTTCTCTCTCATCGCACCCAATTTGGATCAAGGTACAACATGGAAACAAGTAAAGACTGACAGTGTTTTCTGTGGGGCGTGCGGGGAGAGAAGCAAGATTGGGGGGGGGGGGATTGTAAAACTCAAATAATATCTTTAAAATTAATTTTAAAATAAAAATTAAAAAAGTGATTGTGGAATAATAATTTCAACTGTCCAAAGTTCCTAGAATGTAGATAGCAGTGAAGCAGAGTTGGAAATTCAGTAACAAAATTTAAAACTAGGAACACTTATTACAGTTTTTTCATTTGAAAAAGGACACCTGCAGCAGTAATATTGTAGCCATTCTCATATTTCCAAGAACAGAGGTTTTCTAATACTAGAATGAAAGAGCCTAGTATATATACTGCCATACTTTCAACAAGTATTTCAGGGTATTTATAAATCTACCTTCAGAAAGGAATGTGTAAGATTTGTAAGTCTGGCAAAATTATGGTCATTCATTAAGGTTTACTAGTACCCATTTTCACAGTTCTAATCCAATTGCATATACATTTTTAAAACTATCACATTTCTTTGCAAAATACTAGTCATTACAGATTCTTCGTTAACATAAGGCTTCAAATGATAGACTCATCACAACTATCCTTTTTTTGGCCTTAACTGACTTTTTAAAATACTCTTTACCCAATCAAATAATAAAACTTCTAAACAACTCATATTCAATATTCTATAGTTATTCTGACCATTTCCTTCTAAAACTTTTAACGCTGCTTTTTTAATATGAAGTCCACTTTTATGAGGACTCCTTGTGAGCAAAAACATTTTTATATTAAAAGCTGTTATAATAAGCCATGTTAGAAGAGGTATATTAAGAATGTTTAACCAGGATAGGAAGTCAAGCAGTAGCCTATTCTAGAAGAGGTGTTATAAGAGAGGGTCTGATAAATAGCCTGGAGAATATTTTTAAAGTTAACATTCCTTGTCCAGAGTCAAAATTCATAAAGCTACATAGAATTTAACATGTAGATACAGTTATAGTTCCAATCTTTGAAAAAATAACCAGATATAATAAAGTCTTCCGATTTTTCAAGGCAATAAATCAAATATTTTTAAATAACTCAAAACTCTCTTATTCTGGTCCCTAAAAATCATTATTAAATAACTGTTGATATAAAAAACTTCAAAGGGGGGATAAATCCGAAGCTATATTCTGAAATGTTATTGCTAAGGTAGGCACAGTATATTCAATGGAATGTTAAAGATCAGTGGAATGCCTTTATATACAAGTTCAGAGAAGATCAGAAGCTCTAGAAATCAAAACTCAAATCTGTGCAACCTGATTAAGTCAAATTTGCTTTCTCTTTCATTCAAAGAGATGCTGTGGACCTAAACAATTAAATGAAGAGTGTGCCTGAGAATTGAAAATTTTAAGAATGGACTTTAACTAATACCTCCCCACTAAGTTGCAAAATTGTAGGGACAGCAGTCACCAAAACTCCGAAACATCAGGGGTGTGTGTTTCTCTTGGCTGTCAAGTGAAATAAAAGTTCAGTCTTAACTGAGATCATTTTCTCCAAGATTATAAATTATCTATTTTCTGCTAAATCACTAAAATTTAAGTCTTTTCTTAATTTTCAGTTTCCTTAATACCTCTGAAGTTTTTGACATTATTGATCACTACCTACCTCCTTGATATTCTCTCTTACCTATTTTCTCTTTAGAATCTCTTGCTTAGTGTTCTTATCCATTCCCATTTGTTCAATTATTACCTTTACACAAATGTTTCCCAAATACCCTAAACTCTGGTGCCCCATCTGTAAAAGCCTTTTGAACATATTCACGTAGATGTTTTGCTGTTAACTCAAATACAATATGTCCAAAATTAAACTTATTCTTGATTTTCTAAAAAGTATTTATTTCATTGTCTGAAAAAAGTAGCATTTTTTAAAAATTTTATTTATTTAAGGCAGAGGGTTAAAAGACTTGCCCAAGGTCACACACCTAGGCAATTATTAAGCGTCAGATTGGATTTAAACTCAGGTTTTCTGTCCACTGAGCCACCAAGCTGCCCCCAAAAGTAGTGTTTTGTAAATAAATGTTGAAACATCAAAGTGCACATATAACAAGCATGTTGCTTTTATTATTGATTTTGTCCAATAAAAAATTTATATCAGGGGTGGCTAGGTGGTGCAGTGGATAGAGCACCGGCCCTGGAGTCAGGAGTACTTGAGTTCAAATCTGACCTCAGACACTTAATAATTACCTAGCTGTGTGGCTTTGAGCAAGCCACTTAACCCCATTTGCCTTACAAAAACCTAAAAAAAATGCCAAAACAAAAAATTTATATCAAATAGAGAATTCATCATTCACAAACTACAGAATTCTGAGAGAGGAAATTGTAAGAAATAGATAGGACACTAAATTGTATTTTTTTAAATTATCTCAACTAGCCAAACTTTCAGATCAAAAAGAACTTCCATTTACCTATATTTTAGATAATTATGTCCATAAAATAGAAAAAGCAAAAGATAATAATTTTCTTTGAATGTTTCTAAGGTTAAATTATAAAAGACTTTTATCCTATACCCAGAGCCATGACTAAAACAGAACAAGGACTTTGTCTCATATATGTGTCAAAACCTCCAAGAATTCTTCCTTCCCTATCACCATTATCACCACAGTAATTCTATGCACCTGCCACCTCTTATCAGGCTTTGAGTTTCAAGGTTCAGAAACAGTTTACTATCTTCTCCTGATCAAAAGCCATCATTGCTCTGGATGTTGTTGAGACTGAAAAGTATGAACTGCCCTCTCAAAGGAATTGACCCCAAGCATTAGAACTCCTAAAAAACAGGGGGCAGCTAGGTGGTACAGTGGATAGAGCACTGGTCTTGGAGTCAGGAGTATCTGAGTTCAAATCCAGCTTCAGACACTTAATAAGTACCTAGCTGTGTGACCTACGGCAAGTCGCTTAACCCCATTGCCTTGCCAAAAAAAGAACTTCTAACAACATGTCTAGATCCTATAATAACACTTACTATTCATATCCCAATTTTAGACCTTATATTTGGTTTTTACTTAGAACAGCAGTCCTCAATCAATAGATCTTGAAGTCTTATCTAGTAGATTTCTATTTCAATGATTGTTGCTATGTTTCTCTACCTCCTGACTCCTCAATTTCCCACTATTCACAGAAGAGATGGGGAGCCTCAGTCAGAAACTTCATTCTAAAGACATTTTCCCAATCAAACTTCACTCCCATTTTATCAGAAATATCTGACAAAACACACATATAAATAAGCTCAAAGCTTCTAACAAAGAGTAGTTTCCATGAAAATTTAAAGATTTTGGATTTCATAGAGGTGAGTTCTAAATTTTGAAATCTATCTTCCTGGCACTCTTCCACTATTCAAATCTGACTCACAAGATATTTTTATTTGACTTGGCTATGTCTTGTCTGACAGTGTTCAATACTAGTTATTTTCTCAATTTAATAATTATTTAGCCAATTGGTATCCATTCACTAGTCAGAGTTCTACATTGCTCATAGGTGTTATAGCAGGCACCGTCTTACTATCTTTTAAAAAAGAATAAAAAAATTAAATGACCATGTGAATTAAATATTCATTTAATTTCTGAGTTAATGATAAATCATATAAATAATAATATTAATATACAATGCTTCTTCATGCCTTGTGATGACTTTGATTACTCAAAGGGAAGAATAAGCCCTGGAAGATACTATCAAACTGGAAAAGCATAATAGATAGAGAAAGTATATAATAGGCCATCAAGATTTTTCTGAGGACAAAATATAATACTTGAATCTAGAGGATTCTGTGGTTGACATGCAGCAAACAGAAGCAAAAATGGTGACCAAGTAGGAAAAGAAGAGTGACCTTCTTTGCTTAGCTTTTGTTCTGAATCAAATTTATTTGCCTGCCTAACCAGAGACCTTTAGGATGTCAAACCCTAATTCAGTCAATTATCTGTACAAATGACAGCAACTTAGCCCCAGACACAGGGTGTTAAAAGAAAAGGCTGTTAGCCTAGAAATATCTGCCTGGCTTTTGTTAGCTGGGTACAATGGCCATGACTAATGGGACTAGAGTTCTCTACAGCAGCCTAGTTGACAGGAATTGAGATGGATAGCAGATGACCCTAATGAGATGAAGATTAGAAGTTTATTAACAAACAGAAATCCCTAAGTCCAAGAAAGAGCACTGTCCTGCAGAGAGCAAACACAAGGATCAATACAGTGGCATTACAAGAAAACATCATCCACCTTATCGCATGGAAGCATGAGTTTCTCTTACAAGCATGATTCTTATACATAGCTACTCCTCCTATCAATGATGTATACATTTGCCAAAAAAGTGTTTCCTAGGTTTATGCCAGGAACATTCTCATGTTACTTTATTATTCTATTTCATCAAATGATTAGCTTTGAACTAGTTGTGTCCTCTTTCCTTTAAGTAAAAGTATATAAGGGATGGAGAGAAAAGGAAAAAAATCTCATGAGACATAGATTTGAACAGCTTGAAACTTGGGTAGTTTTTGAGGGAACCCCATGCATGAGGGAGGTGTTGCTGTTCCAAGGTTCAAATCTGACAAATGGGAAACAACCTATTGTTGCTGTTGTTCACTATCAGTTCTATTTATTATATTCAGAGAAGTTCATTACCAGACCAGGCAAAGGGTGATGAATTGTTTTTCACAACTGTAATTCTCCATTAAGCCATAGAAGAATTAAAGTATAGTAAGAACAATATTCTTCATGTACCTTAGAATAATTTTCCCCTGAAAAACAATGAAACTGGTGAGATTTAATTGATTCAGGAATTAAGGCTAGAACCACTGTTTGACACAGAATGGAAAGAAATGACATGTAGTTAGCAAAAGAAGATGTCTTTAGCAACTGTGGGAAGGGGCAGGTAGAGCAAACCATGGAAAACCCAAAATGGAAATTCAGCAAGTACATTTAGCTGAATACAGCTCTTCTGTCTTTATAAATATCTAGGGCTGTCAAGCAAATATCAGGTTCCCACTGACAATCCTACTGACTTTTTGTACCAGGCAACCAGGAAGCCTTGTTATCAGCCTAAGTATTAGTGGCTGAAGCCAATTAAATTCTGAATACCATTTCAACACCTTTTAAAGAAAAAGTCATTTAACTACATAGGGTGGGCATAAGGCCATTGCTCCTACCGCACCTACTCTTTGAAAATAAGATTCTTTTTTAAAAAAATTTTATTTATATAAAGCAATGGGGTTAAGCAACTTGCCCAAAGTCACACATCTAGGTAATTATCAAGTGTCTGAGGCTGGATTTGAACTCAGGTCTTCCTAACTCCAAGACCAGTGCTCTATCCACTGTACCACCTGGCTGCCCTGGAAATAAGATTCTTTAAGGAAAAGGTCTTCCATAACTGAAATAGTTTTAGGGAAGTTCCTAGATAGCCCTGGTTTGGAGGATATTAGAAACCAGGCAAAATCAACAATAAAGAGGAAAAACTAAACAAGAAATATGGATAAACAAATGTACATGCATAATATTCACTAGACTGTTCATCGCTGAGGGGTGGGGGGGTGGGAAGAGAGAGTGGAAGAAAATTATGCAACATAAATATCCCTGTGGATAAATGTTGTAATACTTTCATAACTTGTAATTGAAAAAATAAAATATCAATAAGAAAAAAGAAATATGGTTAAAACAAAACAATGCAATGGGAGAACTAAAACCACAAATTCTTTTTAAGGAGGATCAAGTTCCAGATTTGTACCACACATCCCATTATCATTCTCTTCACCCTTACATCCTCTCTGTCTTTCCTCCTTACAATAACTTAGTCTATCTCTTAAATTCCTGCGAAGGTACATCTATGGAGTTTTGTTACATTTAGGTAAACAGAAGATAATGTTCATATTGAGAAAGTCATGAGACATATAAATCTTGAATAGTTAGTTACCATTGTTGTTGTTGTTGTTTCTGACTCCACTACTCCCAAAGATTCCCTGACAGGTCTGATTGCCTATGCCTGTTCAGGCATTAAAATCACCCAGAATTACAAGTTTGTCCTCTCTTAACACGTTGATGATGAGGGTCTCCAGGTCTTCAGAAAATTTTTCTTTGATCTCATCAGGGTTTGTCATGACAGGAGCATTTAAACTGATAATGGAATTTTCTTGCAAGTGGCAATAGTATTGTCATGAGTTTGTCATTCACTCCTTTGGGAGGTATAAAAGCTTGTTGACTAGATTAGATTTGATTGCAAATCCTATACCAGGCTATTCAGAATCTCTCACTGTGGATACTCCAGAAAAATGTGTATCCATCTAGCTCTGACTGGCTTCATTCGCCAGCCTTGTTTCAATTAGGGCTACTATTTGGATGTAATACCTGCTGAATTCTCTCATAACAAGAGCTGTTCATCTTTCAGGTCTATTGGATTTCTTGTTATCCAAAAATATACAGACATTCCATTTACCAATGGTAAGCAGAATCATCTTCACAAAAGTTTCTGTATTATGTTTCTGTGTTTTGACTGCAAGGTGTGATCCCTATCTGCCACAGTATGCAGTCCAGGGTCAGGAAAATCAGATAATTTTGAGGGCATGTTTTCTAACCCTTTCCTCATGCCAGAGGTGAGCAGTACAGTACTTCAGAAAACTGATGCTCAGAAAAGCAACTAGGTGGCACAGTGGATAGAGCACTGGCCCTGGAGTCAGGAAGACCTGAGTTCAAATTCGAACTCAGACACATAATTACCAGCTGTGTGACCTTAGGTGTCACTTAACCCCACTGCCTTGGAAGGAGGAGGAGGAGGAAGAAATCTGCTTAGGGGGATATAGAATCCCAATGAGAATCTCCAAAGAGAAGACTACTCAATGGTCTAGGCCTCTTGTGTGCAGGGATGTGACTACAAGGGTATCACAACAGATGTTTCATCGCTACTCCAGTGCCACAGAACTTTAAGGTAGGTAAATTAATAAGGTAGTAAAATAATAAAGAATAAAATAGTAAAATAGTTGAACAATAATATGTTAAGATTGTACTATAAATAATAAAATAAAAAAATATAAGATTTTAAAAGTATTGAAAAGTAAAATAATGAAATAGTGACATGTCATGTGTGACCCCTTTTGATTCAAGAGTAAATTGCTTTTAAGTGAAGCTAAGTTGTGTAATGGTATCATCTCCCTCTCTCTTCCAGAGTCATCAAAATCCAGTGGCAAAACAAAAGTTAAGACAACTGGCAATGGCTCTGGATGTAGTGGGTGACCTTGGCATATATAGTGTCTAACCAAACTCTTAAGTTCTCTACAGTACTTACTTCTGCTGCTTTCATAGCCTATTGAAACAAAACATTACCATCGACCTAATCTTCCAAGGAATTCTTCATATACTTGGTTAGATACCCCACTAACTCACCATGGGATTTGAGGTCTGTTGGTTACCTTCAACCAGTTTAGTTATCTGCCAAGATAATTTTACTGTGGTGGAGTTATTGTAGATCCTACAACTTCTTGCAGCTCCAGGTGAGAACTGGGTGGCAGTTGGACAACAAAGGTGGATGAGAACCCCTAAAAAGGGCTTAGCAAGGCCATACCAGAGATGCTAACACTCATTGAACATTCCAAACATCCCTATATACACATACCAGTGTGCTAAAACATTCTCCTATTGATGATCCCCTACTTTGTTCCAGTATACTGCTCTGAATATTTTGGAATTTATGTAATCAATTTTTTTAATCTTTGACCTATTGGGGATCTGTGTCCCATAACTGAATCACTGAGTTGAAGAGCTTGGCAACCCTCACACCAAAAGTACCGGTCCTCCAGAACACCCCCATGGTCTAGACAGCCTAGGAATGGGTGCTTTTGATTTAAAAATAAGGCATCTGGGTAGTTCAGTAGAGAGAGCACTGGCCTGGAGCCAGGAAGATCTAATTTCAAATCCAGTCACAGACACTTAATAGCTGTGTGATCCTGGGCAAGTCATTTATTGAGTAAGGTTCTAGATGACATGAATAACTTGAGCTGTAGAAAAATCACATTAATGGCTGAATGAAGGCTGATTATACTGGAGAGAGAAAGATGTTAAGTGTCTGGCTCAGGATCACAAGGTTACCTAAATGTTAAAGGCAAGATTTGAATTTTGATCTTTCTGATTCCTAATAAACTGTCTACTAAGAAATTCAGTACTTGATTTTCTCAATAAAGTTAAGGGGCAAAAGCATCTGCTAATAAGAGTCTTGGGCTGATGTTGCAACCTTGAGGAGAAAAGAGGTTTGCAATATCCATTAAGGAAAATGAGATACAAAGCCAGTCATGAAAGAATAGTAACAAGGGCCCAGTTGTGATTAGATCATATAAATTTATAGAGCAAAGAAGGTTGAGGATTAAGAAAGAACTATGTGATTTAAGCAATAAAGAGATACTGATTATCTTTTTTTTTTGAAAACAGTTTCAGTCTAGTGGTTTCATCAGAAGCCAAACTGCAAACTGAAAGGTGAATAGAGGCAGAGTACAGATAATTCTTTCTAAGATTTTTGGAGGTAAAAGGAAGGAGAGATACAGGGAAGGCAACTTGAGATGATGGCAAGGAATAAGTACCACACAGCTATTAAGTGTCTGTGACTGGATTTGAAATTAGGTCTTCCTGGCTCCAGGCCAGTGCTCTCTCTACTGAACTACCCAGCTGCCTTATTTTTAAATCAAAAGCACCCATTCCTAGGCTGTCTAGACCATGGGGGTGTTCTGGAGGACCGGTACTTTTGGTGTGAGGGCTGCCAAGCGCTTCAACTCAGTGATTCAGTTATGGGACACAGATCCCAAATAGGTCAAAGATTTAAAAAAAAAATGATACCATAATTGATTCCAATTCTCCGATTTGGTGTTTAATTCTATTATTTAAAAATTAATATCTACAAAAGTCCAGCTTTGATGCTGAAAAGTGACTCTGGCTAGACTAGAGAACACAACAGGATTAGCCTACCAATGTGGAAAAGTTTAAAAATATGATCCTGATGGACAGATAATGTCAAAGTAATGAGGTAAATAAAGAAGTTAGAGGATTTAGTTTCATATAGTTCATAAGTTAGTAACTTGGCCATCTCACAAAACAGTGCTCTGAACAAGCTTAAGCAAAAAGACTGCTATAAAGGTCAATGTAAGTCAAGCACCAATATACATTACAAAGGAAGAATAGATAGAAAATTCAATTTCTAACTTATCAAAACCCTCTAAACTAAGTCGACCATTACCTCAAGATTCACTAACATCAATGTAAACAATCCTCCCTTTCCCCAAACTTTGCACTGGACCCTGCCCATTCTCTGTAACTTTCTTCCCTTTCATGGATACAGTCCTATAAAGGGCAGTTTATATTTATTGCCTTAACTTCTTACCACCCAAATTAAAGTAGCATACTGCAGTAATTTGAATGAGGGCTACTTTTGGAGCTCACAATCTAATAGAAAGAGTTTACAATTTAATGGCACTCTAACAAGAGGTCAACCATAGTTATGCTAAAAAATCAAAGTAAAAGCAGTATCAGTCACAAAATGATTTTCTTGCTCATGATATGTGATGATAATCACAGCTGCCTTACCCTCAAAGTACACATTAACTTGGACCACTGAATCATAGATTTGGAGCTGGAATTGATGCAGGAGAAAGATGAAGAGAATTGTGAATGTAACAGAATTTGGGTGGAGATGTAAATTGACTTGAAGTAGAGAATTATGATTGTAACAGAAACAACTGTAATCTTAAGAGCTGCCTGAGTGGAGACCCCCCATCCATTCTTGATTTGTATCCTGATTATCTTTAGGTTTTACCCTCTACCTAATTCGGGGTCCAGTATAGGGAAAGGAAGTTCCCTTTTTACCCTCTGGATGAGAGGCAAGAGAAAAATTTGGGTTGGACCCTGGCTCAAGGCCACAGTCTTCTCTGACCATGGTCCAGCATGATGGCTGTTCTTCTCTCTCTCTCTCTCTCTCTCTCTCTCTCTCTCTCGCTCTCGCTCTCGCTCTCGCTCTCTCTCTCTCTCTCATTACTCTCATGTTTTCTTTGTCTCATATTCTTTTCTCTCTCATGTTCTTTACTCTCCTATGTTTTCTCTCTCATGTTCTTTTCTCTCATGTTTTCTCTCTCATTCTTTTGTTTTCTCTCATGTTCTTTTCTCTCTGTAGTTTTCTCTCACATTCTTTTCTCTCTTGTTTTCTCTCTCATGTTCTTTTCTCTCTATTATCTCACATTCTTTTCTCTCATGTTTTCTCTAATGTTGTTTTTTCTGTTTTCTCTCATGTTCTTTACTTTCTCTCATGTTTTCTCTCTCATTCTTTACTCTCATGTTTTCTCTCTCATGTTTTCTTTCTCTCATATTCTTTTCTCTCTCATGTTTTCTCTCATGTTCTTTACTCTGCCATGTTTTCTCATGTTCTTTACTCATATTCTTTTCTCGTTTTCTCTCTCGTTCTTTTGTTTTCTCTCTCATGTTCTTTTCTCTCTAGTTTTATCTCACGTTCTTCTCTCTCATGTTTTCTCTAATGTTCTTTTTTTCTCATGTTTTGTCTCATGTTCTTCTCTCTCTCTCTCTCTCTCTCTCTCTCTCTCTTTCTCTCTCTCTCTCTCCATTCCTGTGTTGTGTAACCTTTTCCTTTTTTGTCCGTGTGACCTTTTTAATAAATTTTGCTCTTTCCACCCTTGCTTTCGGAGTCTGAATGATTCCTCACAGCAGCGGGCACCAGCGCGTAGCGGGGTCGGCCCTACTCCGGAGTGCCCCACCCCCTTCCTTTTACGGAGAAGGAAAGTGAGGCAGAGCGAGCTGGAGGAATCAAATCGGACCTTGGCGCCTTCAGGTCGCCACCACCGCTGGTCCGCCTGCTTCCCTAGCAAAAACATACTTTGTGTTTAAAGCTCTACTTTGGGCGAAAAGGCTGTGATGTCCATCTTACAGGCCGTTGCCGGGCCTCAGAGGCGGGTCTAAACCCCGCCGACCCGCGTCTTCTCTGCGCAGGCGCCGCTTGGGGTCGCCACTTTAACTTCAGGTCAGGTTTATTTTAGTTTTTCATCTATTTACCTTTCGCTCCTCCAAGCCCTCAGCCTCGTCCCTCTCTCCCTCTCCCTCTCTCTGTCTCTTTAGGAAAGCCACGTTAGGCCACCCGGAATTAACGGCCCCGCCCACTGCAGGATGCTTCACCTAGGTAGCCAATCCTGGCGGATTAAAAAAAAAACTCAGGAAAGGTATCCTCAGATCCAATTTCGTTACGGTAATTCAACGTGACAAACAACAGACGTGTTATCCTGCCGACTCCCGGGAAAATAAAAAAGAGAAAATTGCTTAATTTTTTAATTACAAAGAGTCGTCCTGGGGTGTTAGACCGACAAGGACCTAGCTGCCCAGGAACGCATGCGCCGCGTCTTACGCATGCGCGTTGGGAAGGCCGGGTGGCTCCTGGAGCAGCCATGGGGAAGGTGAACGTGGCCAAGCTGCGCTACCTGACGCGGGACGACTTCAGGGTTCTGACCGCGGTGAGCCCGGGTGCACCTCCTCGCCATCTCCCCTTCCCAGGCGCGCGGGCGCGGCCTCCCCGACTTCCGCCGGTTGGCGAGGCCCTGAGAGGAAGGGAGCTGAAACCGGCCGGCCGGGCGCGCGGGGCCTTCGGCCTCCCAGAGGCCCCGGGGCGTGCGAGGCGCTGAAGGGCGCCCTGCGGGCGTGGGGGGCGGAGGAGCCGCGGGCTGCCTTCGGGGAGCTGGGGGAGCCTAGTACGGTGGAGGTGCTGCTGAGGAGCCGGCGGCAAATGGGGCCCTCTGCGAACAGTGCCCGCGCCAGAGACAGTGAAGAGTGTGCGGGGCCGGGGCCGGGGCCGGGGCCGGGGTCGGGGCCGGGGCGGGGGTCGGGAGCCGGGAGCCGGGGTCGGGGCCGGGGCCGGGGCCGGGAGCCGGGAGCCGGGGCCGGGGGCCGGGAGCCGGGGCCGGGGCCGGGGCCGGGGCCGGGGCGGGGCCGGGGCCGGGGCCGGGGCCGGGGCGGGGGCCGGGGCCGGGGCCGGGGCCGGGGCGGGGCCGGGGGCCGGAAGATTGACCCTCCCGAGTTCAGAGGGACCCCGGGCTAGTTCCCTCCTCTGTAAAATGAACTGGGGGACGAGATGGCAAATCCCTCGGGTGTCACGGCCCAGAACCCTGATCCCGGGGCCACGAAGAGTCGGGGCTGTCTTTAAAGGACCTGGACCTAAGAAGTGTAAATGAAGGAAATAGCTCATCTGAGTCTGCACTAGAACTCAGCCCCCTAGTTAGACGATTAATAGATGCTTGTTGATTCAGAGAGATTTAAAAAGCAAGGGAATTCTTCATTTTTCTTAGTTCCTTTTCTTCTTTCTTCCTTCCTTGCATTTTCAGTCCCATACTGTCTCCCTCTTCTGCCTTATTCCACCATTTCCCCACAGTCGATTTTCAGAGGAATTTTCATTCAGTAAATATTCATTAAGTACCTACTGTATGCCAGGCACTGAGAAGCTTTTGAGTTTTTGTTTATGGGGAGAGGGGACACCAGAATTTTATTTCTATCAGCCTTCCTGTCCTAGATTACCTTGTAAGACTTAAAATGACTCAACTAATAAACAGTAAGGTTGTTCTGTAGCTTTATAAAAAAAATTACATAAACTTTTGAGTTTTTGTTTATGGGGAGAGGGGGCACCAGAATTTTACTTCTATCAGCCTTCCTATCCTAGATTACCTTGTAAGACTTAAAATAACTAATAAACAGTAAGTTTGTTCTATAGCTTTATAAAAAAATACATTTTAAAGTTCTTAGTCACAAGTTTATATCATCTAAAAACTTGCCCTTTTTATGTTTCTCGACTTCTAGTGCAGTAAGTAAGCGAGACTTTTTTTTTTAAACGAGATAATAATATGTTTGTGTTTGTTTGGGGAGTTATATGTTGTCATTTGTTGTGTTTTTAACTTCAGGTTGAAATGGGCATGAAGAACCATGAAATAGTTCCTGGCAGTTTGATCGCCTCCATAGCCAGCCTTAAACATGGTGGTTGCAATAAGATCTTGAGAGAACTGGCAAAACATAAACTCTTAGCTTTTGAACGAACTAAAAGTAAGTATTACACTGTTCGTCTTATGAATAAAAATGTTACACATAGATGCTCTTTTGGTTTTCCTGATGTGAAAAGAATCTGATTTTTCTCTACATGATTTGGGTCAACCTCCTTTTCTGGTTTTGTAGAAAAGTCCAAGAGTTTACATAGGGAGGTATCATAGGACAAAGATTCCTGACATTTTTTTTTTGTCTAGTGAACAGACTAATGAAACATAATTCTTAAAAATAATGTTTTTAGGGGTGGCTAGGTGGTGTAGTGGATAAAGCACCGGCCTTGGAGTCAGGAGTACCTGGGTTCAAATCCAGTCTCAGACACTTAATAATTACCTAGCTGTGTGGCCTTGGGCAAGCCACTTAACCCCATTTGCCTTGCAAAAAAAAAAATAGTGTTTTTAAAATGCACAAAATATAGGTTTATAGAAAGAACCAGTTGTTTTTAATTAGCTATCAAAATATTTTTTAAAAGCTACTTCACCTGACCCAGGTTAAGAACCTCTAGCATTGAATTTTGTAGAATCACATAGCTAACTAGTATTATAGGCAAGATTTGAGTTCTGATCTTTCTGGCTTTAAAATCAGAACTCTTATCATTTATACCTTGCTGCCTCTTGCCATTGTTTAGATATCACCTAGAAAAAATGTTTAAAAGCTTCATGGTCTTGTTGGTACTGATTTTTAATATGAAAAATTAGATATTATAAACATTTGAATAGTCAGACTTTCCTGTCAGTAATGAAAAATATCCAAGAAGTCAATATTAAAAGTTGTTCTTACTTCAACATAATCCCAATAAACATTTCTGCTCTGGTCATTTAACCTGCCTCATACAAATCTGTATTTTCCTCCTTCCAGTGTTTATTCACTCAGTTTTGTAGCTTCTTGTGAAAGAGATCAAACAGCAACACACTCAGTTTACCTAGAGGCCTACTTTTCAATGTCATTTCCAGAATTAATTTGTGCCTCCAAAAGAAAAAAGGAATGACCTTCATTGAAAAATGAATTCCCATATTCAATTTTAGGAGCATAGATAAGCAAAATTTTTGACTTAGCAGCAATCTTCCTCTTATTTGGTGATGAAATTCTGGTTAAGCAACTTGCCCATTTCACATAGCTGGTAAAGTGGGGCAGGTGCCATGGCCCACTTAGTGTCACGACTGGCTGAGGGCATGGGCTTCCCACTAGCTCTGGCAGAGGTCTCTTTGCTGATCTTCCAAGTTGTACTTTGTGCTTCCTGGAGGTGCAGGTCAGGAAACTGCTGTGCTGCCAGGAGCCTTGGCTCCCAGGCGCCCTGGGGCTGTTCCCAGGAGGCTGAAGTTCCTTCACTCTGGTGGGCCGCCCCTCTGATCCCATGGAACAGTTTTCCCACCATTTTTCAGGTTACCTTGGGCTGGAGAATTGCCTCACGGGATCTTTCTGTGGATTCTGTCTCTCAGAAATTTGGTTAAGAGTCATAATTTTAAGATTTTTGAAATATTTTGGAGAGAGCACCTAGGAGAGGCTCTTCTGCCACCATCTTGGCTCCGCCGACTTTGACTGTTGAACTTTATCTTATTTGATCTTCAATGAAGTTATAGAATTATGAGATAAAAATCTAAAGCAGAGATAATAGAATTTTCAACAGATTAGGAACAAAGGATGACCTGTACTGTGAAAAGATTTTTTTTACATACTATTTTATCCCCATTCCTAGTCTAAACTTCATGAGAGCAGAGACTGTCTTCATTCTTTTTTCATATTTTTCACTATACCTAACATATCTTATGTACATTTTTCTGACCCTCAAATCCAACTATATAGCAAGAGCACTATAGTTAAATCCCTGGACTTTAGTTGTAATTGATTGATACTGTCTAGCTCTTACAAGCTTAAGCAAGTCTAGCATCAGTTTCTTCAACTTAAAAACTTTAAAAGTTGGGTAAATTAGTTTTGCGCAGTTTCTCAACTAATGGTTTCAGTGCACATTGAATTCTTTGGGGAAGGCAAACTGACAGCCCACTGCAAGTTGTAAAATTAATAATTTCTATTTTTTAAAATATAATTTAAAATATTATCAAAATCTAAGAACTATTTCCCTATGGATAGATAGAGCCTCATTATTTTTATTTCAAAACTAAAAAGAATGTTTGAACAATCATATCAACATTATGGAATATTAGGGGAGAAACTCAGAGAGTATAATTTCAAGTCCTAGTTCCAGTCCTCTGATCCTGGGTTAGTCACTTGAATTCACTGTCTTTCAGTTTTCTGTGAGGAAAGTGCTTTGGAAGTCTTGGAAAACCTATATAAATATGAACTGTTTCTAAAAATATGATAATATATTGTAGCTGCCAAATGATAATTTATGTCAAGTGGCTGAAGAGGATGGAAGGATGCTTATAGTCAATGCTAATAATGCTTTTTAATATAAACAAAATATATACTAAAATCATGTAATATAGTCTCTGTTTAGAGAAAAAAATGAAACAAAAAAACAGAATAACATTAACATGTTCTCTTAATAAAGTGTTAATGTAACTAATTAAAGTGTTAAAGTAACTGATTTTTTTTTCCTATTTTCAGCTGTCCAGGGCTATAGATTGACAAATGGAGGATATGATTACCTTGCTTTGAAAGCACTTTCTTCAAGACAGGTGGTTAACTCTGTTGGAAACCAGATGGGTGTTGGCAAAGAATCAGGTAATTTTCTGAAATAGTGATTTTTTTTAGGTTTTTGCAAGGCAAATGGGGTTAAGTGGCTTGCCCAAGGCCACACAGCTAGGTAATTATTAAATGTCTGAGACCGGATTTGAACCCAGGTACTCCAGACTCCAAGGCCGATGCTTTATCCACTACGCCACCTAGCCGCCCCTGAAATAGTGATTTTTAAAAAAATTAGCTTCCCTTTTCTTTTGTTTTTTTTCCCTCTTCTACTATATATCAGTGGGTAAATTGGATGGTATTTATGTAGAAAATTAAGGAAAGGCATTTTAGTTTTCTGCTATACATTTTTTCCCAGGTATTCATTATTAGTAACATAGACTTAGAGCCATTAAGGATTAGAGGTCATCTAGTCTTACTTGCCTTTTCATTTTATAGCTGAAGAGTAAGTAGCAGAGCCAAGATTAAACACTCTATAGGAAACCCTAAAAACTGTTCATGGGTCTTTTTTGGTTTTGGTTTTCAATTTTCAGTTCCAGATTTTTTCCTTTCAAATATCATGAAATGAGGACCATTAAAAATATGTATGGTAATGTGAAACAAATGCTCTTATTAGGCACCACCCCCCCCCCCCCCAAGAAAAAGAAAATATTCTTTAGTCTGTACTCTTGAGTCCATCAATTCTCTATCTAGAGAGAATAGCTTGATTCATCATAATTCTTTTTGGAATTGCAATGGGTCATTGTGTCAGTCTGTTATAGAGTCTTTCATAGTTGATTATTTTTTTAATATTGCTATTGTATAAGTTGTTCTGCTTGTACTCATTTAACTCTATCAGTTCATATAGTTTTCTCAAGCTAAAACTATTCTAGTATATTTGTGAGTATTCTATATATGTCTTCAAATATAATCTACTCATTGTTTTTCTCTACTTTAAAAAAATTCACTCTTAAATTTTGTCATGATACCAAAGTATTATCTTATAAATCTTTTAACGATCATTTACAATCAGGGAAAACATTAATATTTAAAGACCAAAAATATTTTCACTTAGTTTTTATATTATATGAGGAAAGAAAGGCATTGTCTTATAGTATCATGGAATGTACATAAAAGCTGTTCTAAAAATAGTACTAAAGGAACTTCTAGTATTCAGTGCATTGAATTTAAATTCTTAATACTAGAAAAAATAGGCCAAACATTTCACCCTTACTATTGTAACATTTTACTCCTCTGAAATACAGTTTATCTGTAAAATTGAAGTATTTAATACTTAACTCATGGAGTTGTAAGAATTAAAACAAAAAAAAAAAATAGATGTAAAACAATTGATAAATCTTAAGGCCACAGGGTACAAATTATAACCAAATTAAAATCCATCGGGGCAACTAGGTGGCACAGTGGATAGAGCGCTAGCCCTGGAGTCAGGACTACCTGAGTTCAAATCCAGCCTCAAACACTTAATAATTACCCAGCTGTGTAGCCTTGGGCAAGCCATTTAACCCCATTTGCCTTGAAAAAAAAACCTAAAAAAAGAAAATAAAAAAAACAAATTAAAATCCATCATTAGTTAAGAGTTGGTGCTGATCTGTATTTCAGATAATGTTGATAAATTCTAATTTATTTTGACCACCTTGCCAAATCTTAATTTGATTCATCAGTATTTTTAAACTTCATAAAGTGACTGACAGTTAATAGGAGTAGTAATTGGCTCTGCCATTTCTTTATTCACTTGTGCCTTATAGAAATTTATTTGCAACAATGTGTAAAATTTGTCCATTTTGAAGGCTAGTTTAGATAACTAGATGATAACCATAAATTCACTTAACTAGAAACACAAAAACTAATAAGATTTACTGAAAATGAACCAAGTGAGTTATCATTAGCCCCTCTGGGTCTTGGAGCTCTTACTCTTTCCTGAGGGTCCTCATATGGCATATGAGACATGTGTGACTATGGCATGGTCTGACATGCAGCCTGGCTGAGTATTGCTGTCAGTCTGCTTAATAGTAAAGCTTAATTTAAGATAATAAACATAAATAGAAGTTTTGTTTTTGGCAGTACATCCCACTTTAAAGATCACTGCAGCTCTCTTAGTATTACGTGCATATGAATGGAACATGAGAACTATGTCTCATTCCATGCCTGATTCACCTTCTTTACCAGTTATAAATATCCATCTCTGGTGAGATCCTTTATAACATTCTTCTGATAGTACTATTTATTGGTTGACTGGTATTCCTTCATTATTGATATTTTAAAAATAGGCCCTTTTTGTAAGGAGAAAAACCAGTTCTGTGCAGTTTTTCAAAAGCTGTCCACACCACTCATTTCTGTCTGTTTGATTTGGGGCCAAACTTTTGCTCAGTGTTCTTCAGGGACAGATAGGTGAGGCAATGGATAGTACTCTGGGCCTGGAATCAGGTAGGAAGACTCATCTTCCTGAGTTCATATTTGCTCTCAGACACTTACTAGCTGTGTGATGACCCTGGGTAAGTCACTTAACCCCGTTTGTCTCAGTTCTTCATTCATAAAAATGAGCTGTAGAAGGACATTCTAGTGTCTTTGCCAAGAAAACCCCAAAGGGGGTCATCAAAGAGTCAGACACAACTGAAACAATTGAACAACAAATAGTTGTCTCTTCTAGATATGTGTTTATCTTAATTAAAGATTTTATTTATTTTGAGTTTTACAATTTTTCCCCCAATCTTACTTCCCTCCCCTCCACCCCCCACAGAAAGCAATTTGTCAGTCTTTACATTGTTTCTAGATATATGTTTTGAAGGACCAGTTCTGTAGGTTGTCTCTCCTTTGGATTGGCATATTGTGGGCAGTATGTTAATTACCTATATTAGGAAATGTCATTCACATAAAAAGAAGTGAAATAAAATGATAGGCTAGAATTGATTTAACCCAAGAAGAAAAATTACTCTGCTTGTAATAATGACCTTTTTTCCCCACTCTTTGAACTACAGATATTTACATTGTTGCAAATGAAGAGGAGAAACAGTTTGCACTAAAGCTTCACAGACTTGGAAGGACTTCATTCCGAAATTTGAAAAACAAACGTGATTACCACAAGCATAGACATAAGATGTCATGGCTTTATTTATCCCGTCTGTCTGCTATGAAGGAATTTGCCTATATGAAGGTACTTTTAATTATAAAATTTGTTTTACTTTTGCATATTTTCCCTTCATTCTGTATAGCAACCTGAAATAATTATTGGTATAAATATTCTCTACACAAACTTATGACTAGCCAGATATTGATATTTTTGTGGTTTGAAGGTCCATAATGAGTAAATTAATCAGTGCAAACATGAAAATCAGGATTCTTAGTTGTTTTCCCCTTATTTTCAGAAATATTCCTCAAGGCTTAGATGAGCAGAACCCACCCATGGAAAGTGAAAACTAGAAATATCCTTCTGCTTATCACCTCCCATCCCCACATGCCACATGCATGGGCATTTTGTGGTAACTAGAAACAAGATTGAAGTAATGAGACCCCTTTTTCCTCCTTTACGGAATATTGCCTTGAACAAGTATTGGGCCACAGAAAAAGAAGAGGCAGCCATGTTAAGGCCTTGGTGCCCAGGAAGTGATTTCATGACTTGGTATCCTCAGAAAGATCAGCCAAAAGTAAACAGAGTGCCATTTGATTTTAGCTTCTCTCTAGGCTTTGGAATGGAAGATGATAAATAAGATTTTAAACAAGTTATCTTTAAGGTAAAATTTATACAACATAAATATAAAACTTGCGAATATATAAACCAGTTACCCACAAAGTTTGGACATATCAGAAAAGATTTTGTGCAGAAGATGCATCTTTTTTTTTTAAGATTTTATTTTAAGTTTTACAACTGTTCTCCTAATCTTACTTCCCTCCCCCCGCCCCCCACAGAAGGCCTTCTGCCAATCCTTACATTGTTTGCGTGGTAAACATTGATCCAAATTGAATGTGATGAGAGAGGAAATCATATCCTTAAGGAAGAAACATAAAGTAAAAGAGCAAGATCAGACAATAAGATATCAGGGTTTGTTTTTTTTTTTCCCCTAAATTAAAGGGAATAGTCCTTGGTCTTTGTTCAAACTTCACAGTTCTTTCTCTGGATACAGATGGTATCCCAACCCCAAATTGTTGCTGATAGTTGCACTGATGGAATGAGCAAGTCCATCAAGGTTGATCATCACCTCCATGTGGCTGTTAGGGTATACATTGTTTTTCTGGTTCTGCTCATCTCCCTCAGCATCAGTTCATGCAAATCCCTCCAGGCTTCCCTGAATTCCTGTCCCTCTTGGTTTCTAATAGAACAATAGTGTTCCATGACATACATATACCACAGTTTGTTAAACCATTCCCCAGTTGAAAGACATTTACTTGATTTCCAATTCTTTGCCACCATAAACAAGGCTATGAATATTCTTGTACAAGTGATGTTTTCATCATGTCTTCAGGGTATAGGCCTAATAGTGGTATTGCTGGATCAAAGGACATGCACATTTTTGTTGCCCTTTGGGCATAGTTCCTTCAGACTGCTATCCAGAAAGGCTGGATAAGTTCATAGCTCCACCAAAAATGTAATAGTGTCCCAGATTTCCCACAATCATTCCAACAGTGATCATTGTCCTTTCTGGTCATATTGGCCAGTCTGAGAGTTGTGAAGTAGGACCTCAGAGATGATTTAATTTGCATTCCATGAGATACATCTTATAAAGGAAGTGATAGTATCAGTGAGGCAGAGGTAAGGAGAGTGGGTTCAAGTATGCAGAAGGTCAGCCAGGACAAAGACATGGAGGTAGGATACAGAGTGCTACAAAAACAGCAGAAGTCCAATTCGTCTGGATTACAAAGTACAGGAGAGGGGAGTACCATGCATTGACTCTGGAAAGATACATTTTCCCCCATGATCTCACTTTGCTAAACTTTTTATCTATCACAGTTGATGAATTGCTCAGGTTTCAACTTAATTGAAATTCCTTCCCTCTTCCTGTTCCTCCTCCTTTTTCTCATTCTTCCATAAGCTAGATGGTAGTTTCTTCAGTGGTATCTTTTGTCTTTGGGCACCTTTAACAAGATCTTTTATCCCTGCCATTTCAAAATCAGCTATGACCTTTATCACAAGACAATTCTTCCTCACAGAAAATCCAGTGAATTAAAACAAATTTAAAAGAGAGGTGAGATGTAATATAATAACCCATTTCTAAAGTATAGGAAGCTCTATGAGACCTTTTAAATTATTCTATTTCTATTTTTGGGAAATCTATAATATCTCCCACAAGTACTGTAACTGTTTTTGTTTTTTCTTTCATGCATAGCAGTCAACAGCACATAAATTATTAATAAATGTTTATTTCATTTAAGAAATAGAACTGGAACTCACTAAGCCATTTCCAGTGTAGCATAGGCTTGGGGGAACAAACAGATACAGATTTAACTTAAAAAACTAATATATCTTTGACTGAATTAAAGGAGGCTTACTATCTAGAAGAAAAATCTGGATAACCTTAAGTTTGGGGATGTAGGAGGAGACTACTCTTGTCCAGATTTAGATTGTATTAGATCATTTCTGAAGTTTCTCACATCTCTGAAACTTTTTTTTTGAAAGGACAGTGAATATCGGGCCATTGACCCTAGAAACGCCAAGGTCTGTGATAGGTGTCACCATGAGACTCATTGCTGCTAGAAGCTACTTTTTTTTTAGGTGGGAGAGTATTTGTTTTTAAAAACATTTGCCCACTGTCTGTTGTGCATAGACTGTCCCCACAGTGAAACTAATATTACCAAAGAGGGAGGAATAAACATTGACCAGAAGATGTGCTTACAAGTCCTGAATAATCCATAGAGCTTGAAGGAGTGAGGTGAAACTGTGGCTGGAGTACTGGGTTTGGTACCTTCCCCCTCCTTGACCTTCACTTAGCTCTGTCATTCTCTCAATTTCAGTTTTGTCATCTGTAAAGTGGAAATAATGATGGGGGCATCTGTCTCATAGGTTGTTATCAGACTCCAGTAAGATAATATGTGAAATGTATGTTGCAGATCTTAAAGTGATATATAGTTATCCGCTATTATATCATTAAAATATATGTAATTCTGGAGACTGCTGGATAATAATGGTATCTTTTTATAAGCCCCCAAGTAAAGGAGGTCACTGGCACAACCAACAGGTGAATATTTTGGTACATACTAGGTGCTTAGTGACTGAATGGCGATACGTTTACTTAACTCCTGATTACAGAGCAAAGACCTGTGCTAAATACTTGGGATACAAATAAAAAAGCAAGATAGTCACTGCTTTCAATGAGCTGATATTCTTAAAAGTGGGGGGATAGGGGCAGCTAGGTGGAGCCTTGGATAGAGCACCAGCCCTGGAGTCAGGAGGACCTGAATTCAAATCCAGCCTCAGACACTTCTCATAATTACTTAACTGTGTGACCTTGGACAAGTCACTTAACTCCATTGCCTTGCCCAAAAAAAAAGTGGGGGTCAGCATATATGAGAGACTTCAACTGCTTAAATGCTTTTTGATTAATAGCTAGCATTTATTTTTACACTTCAGAGTTTATGAAAGCACTTTGAATATGTTATCTCATTTGATCCTTATAACAATCCTGTGAGCTAGGTGCTGTTTTTATTCCCATTTTTCAGATGAGGAAATTGAGACTAAGAAAGGTTAAATGACTTGGATGAGAGTTTTAAGTTTCTGATGTAAGATTTGAATTCGTGTCTTTTTTTACTTAACTGATTCCTGTAGTAGGTTGTTTAAGCAAACAAAATTTTAAATTAGGTACTAGGGCACCAAAAGCATTAGATAGAAGATTGACATTTCAAGATATGTTCTCTATACTTATGCTCATCAACAGAAATAGAGAATTAGAGAAATTGCTTAATATTAATTCATATGTATTGGAAAAAATCATAGAGTTTTGGTTGACTGCAAGTTCAAAATGTACCAGTGCTATAAAGTGGTTTCCCCCAAAATCACTGCTGTCCTGCAACCTAATGTCGACAACACCATACTTTAAGCTGCATAGACTAGATGAAGAATACTGTATTCTTTGTGTTTTTCTTTTAATTGTCATTTCCAGGCTGTCACAGGGTAGCTATAATGTTGGTGACAGCTCAAGAGAAACATGCCAGATGAGAAATAGAATCTTGAGGAATTTAAGTCTGGAAAATAAATTTAGTAAGGAACCCAAAATATCTGGAAGATGTTCATGTGGAAGAGCACCTCACTAGTTTATCTCCAAAGGACAGAATTAAGTGTAAAGGGTAGCTAGAAGAAATTGAATGTTAATCAGCTGAACTAATCCTTCATTTTAAATATTGAACTCTTCTTAGCCCTGTGTGTTTTGCATTCTTTTAGGCACTCTATGAGAGGAAATTTCCAGTTCCAAAACCAGTTGATTTTAATCGACATGCAGTAGTCATGGAACTCATAAATGGTTACCCTTTGTAAGTACTATTTTTAAAGCATGAGTTCTCAGTGAACAAAAGTGAAATTTTTTAAAACTAATCCAATACTATTTTAAAGACTTTAGAAATTGATTTTTAAAGAGTGAACACAAAAATAGATTGAAAACTCAGTTTTGCTTTGAAATTAGGAGTTTGCAATACCTAGTAGTCAAAACATTTTCAACAATAATGTCAAACTCATATAGAAGAGGATCCTGCAGGCTGCATATTTATTTAGAAATAACAAATTACCATTATCTACATGGTATTTTTGGTGGAGAGAGAGAAATATTCCCCAATTTTAGTTTAATCTGGTTTCTACTTCAATGGGAGCCAGTTTGACACCTCTATTCTAGAATGCTGGTTGAGAAAAGTGTTCTAAAGTCTGAAATGTGTCTTTAAAACTTTTGTTCACTGAATTTGAGGCAAACTCCCATCATGTTCACAATCAAATGGCAAATTAGCATTTGAATGATACAAGTACATTAAATAGCATCATTGTGTGTATGATTTTTTAGGAGTGATGAATTTAAGTTATCTATATTAATGCCTTTATTTGTACTTAAAATGGTGTTAGGTGCCAGATACATCACATTGAAGATCCTGCCACAGTATATAATGAAGCCATGGAACTAATTGTTAAACTTGCTAATCATGGACTAATTCATGGTGATTTCAATGAATTCAATCTAATTTTGGATAAAGATGACCACATAACTATGATTGACTTCCCACAAATGGTCTCAACTTCTCATCCAAATGCTGAATGGTATGTCCTTAAATCTCTGGATTAAGATTGATCATTGATTAATCTCTTTTTAAGATTACTTTCTATACTTTCCTGATTTTCTATCATAGCATTTGTGGTAGACAGCCACAGGATCAAGTTGTAGTTTGTCCTTTGTTCTCAAAGAAAGATGTGGGAATGATGTTAGTGGTATTTGAGATTAAGAGAGAAGGGAATTTTAAGACAAGACCTCAGTTTTCCAAGTCAAGTATGAAGCAGGATTTGTTTCCCATGATTGACTGTACAATGTTTGTTTTGTCTTCTTTTATAATGTTTTTGGGGTTTTTTTTGTTTGTTTAGGGGTTTTTTTTAGAGTTTTTTTGCAAGGCAAATGGGGTTACATGCTTTGTCCAAGGTCACACAGCTAGGTAATTATTAAGTGTCTGAGGTCGGATTTGAATTCAGGTACTCCTGACTCCAGTGAAGGCGCTCTATCCACTGTGCCACCTAGCCGCCCATATAGTGTTTTACATTATCAGAATATTGGCCATTATTATGTCCTTGTTTTAAAAAATATCTTTGAATAACAGCGTGGTGTAGTGAGTTGAGAGCCAGATTCAGGGCTAAGATTAAATCATGCTACCTGTCTTCTCTAAGACTAAAGTTACAGAGATCTTCATGTGTATTCCCTTTCTCAATGAAATTATAGGTCCTGTTCCTTTCCTTTCTTTAATGTATTTTCTTCTCATTTAGAAAAACAGTACTTTTGGGTAAATAAGAAAAGAAGAATTCGGAGAAATTTAAATAATTTGTAATGAATCTTTTTCAGGTATTTTGACAGAGATGTTAAATGCATTCGAGATTTTTTCATAAGACGTTTCAGTTATGAAAGTGAACTTTATCCAGCCTTTGGGGATATCAGGTCAGTTCTGTGTTTAGATTTTTTTTTAATTGATACAGCTCTGCTTGACTAAGTCATTAGTCTCAAACCTTAATACTTTTAGCTAATTGATGAAAATATTGAACATTAATGTGGTAGGCACAATATCCTAACTGTAGTCCTCGTGTAAGTTTTCCTTAAAAAATACTGAAACCCTCCTCGACATTTGTTTGTCTCTGAAGAATAAATCCTCTCTTTTGGCCATGATGATCCAGGCTTGCTCTGATGTTTGACTGATCAGCTCAGACAGAGGAGCAACACTCACTTGAATCACCTCAATGCCTCTCCTTGTTTAATATCCTCCCACTGTGGCCAGTCAGATCTCTTTGTGAACTACAGAGTAACATAACTACTGAGTAAGGCCCAGGCCAGAAGAGTCTTGGGGAAGTTTCTTGGAAAAAGAGCTTTACCCATGTTAAAATAGTCATATTTTTAATAAACTATTTGGTTATTGGAAAGAAGAGTGCAACTGAGACAACAGTCTTCAGTAGATATGATTATAGCCAGCCATCAAATCTGAAGTGACCTCCATCCCACCCCACCAGTGAGAGAATCCAAATCAAGGCAAGTTTCCTTTCTTAGTCCTGAACTATGACCGTAACTCTCTCTCTGGAGTCCTGAAGAGCACAGAACTCGGGCCCCAGGAGCATTTCTCCCCCACCCTCAGCAGAACTAGTTACTGCTTGAGGAAAGGGTGGGGGGAAAGAAAGAGAAAGAGAGAAAGAACCCTTGTACAGAGCTGCTAGGCTTCTTTTTTGTATTTCTTTGTTCAGAAAAAAAGTAAAAGGAGAAGTACTCATGGTGCACCTGCCAGGCAAATGCTTGGCAGCTGATTGGATGTGAAATGAGAAAGAATAATTGAAGGATGGTTCCTTGGTGGCAAACCCAAGTAAATAGAAAGATGGTAGAATCCTTAAGAGAAATTAAGAAGTGGGGGAGGCTTAGAGGAATAGTTTCAGTTGGAAAATACTGAGTTTGAGTGTGGAACACAGTAGATACAATAAAAAGATTTTTTTTTTTAGTTTTTTGTAAGGCAATGGGGTTAAATGACTTGCCAAAGGCCAATAATTATTAAGTATCTGAGGCCAGATTTGAACTCAGGCCCTCCTGACTCCAGGGCTGGTGCCACTGCACCACCAAGCTGCCCCTTAATTATTTTTTTAATGCTAACTTTTTAGTGGACTGTTTGCAGTGGTGTGCTGGAGACAGGTCATATGAGCTGGCTATACATTTCATTAGTGCTCAGAAGAGAAATTAAGACTGAATTTATAGATTTGAGAATCATTTGCATAGAAACAATAGTTGAAATGGGAGCTGAAGAAGTTTATCAAATGCAGTGTAAAGAGAAAGAAGGGAAAAGAATCTAGGACAAAAAATTTTGTGGTGCTTGAGAGTATCTTAGTAGCCACATATAATTATAATAATAGGAAGCAAGTGGAGGAACTGAAAGATGCTGCAAAGTTAGGGAATAGATGTGGTGAGGTACAGGGCAAAATACAAGAACTTCAGAATTGCAGATTGTGACGGTAAAACATTTGAGGATAATAGTAAAATCAAGCATGTGATATGTCATAATTGTGTAGAAAATTTTGAATATTAATCATTTAACATATAGACAAAAAAGTAAACTCATATCTGCCAACAATCTTTTTGATCTATATGATCATTTTAGTGATAAGAAAATAATCCATGTGACAAATCATTTAGGGACTTTTGTTTAGATTTAGAGTTTATATTTGTTAATAGAACCCTTAATAATAGAGTCAAGTCAAATGGTAAGTGAATATTTTACTTTTCCCTTTCTCTGGGAAGATGTAACTTAGTTCACTGGGAGTAATTCTTGAGTGTCTTGTGAGACTGTCTTTATGTTGCTTAGTCAGTGATGATGGTCCCAGATTCAGTTGGGGATAAAAGAAGGGGAAGAAATACTCAAGATTTTCTGGAAAATATTTAAGAATGTGCTCACAAGAGAGAAAAATATTTGCAGGACCCTTTTAAAATTTAATCTGAATTCACATTTTTCTCCCATCACTTTTTGAAGTATAGGCAATTGACAAAATAAGGCAAGACCTGATTGGTAATATTTGCCAGTTTTTGTAAAGTTGAAGATTTAGCATTTGGCTTTTGTCAATTCTTATGGCTGTCTCCAACACACCATTATTGCAAAGAGCCCACTAAAATGTTAGCATTAAAAAAATAAGTAAGTAACCATCTTTACCACAGTTTTCAATAACCTTTTTGTATTTACTGTTTTCCAAACTCAATTTATTATAATTATGTAATCAAATCTTAAATTTCATAAATCCATATGCTTAAAATAGGTATATAATATGTTCCTGCATTTGGAGTTCCAAAACACACTTTTTGATTGTATTAACTTCAAGACCATGTGAACTTGTGCATTAAGATTTTTGTTGGGTACGATTATGCATGTTAATCCTATAGCACACTGTTTGCTGTCTTAGTGGGGGAAGGAAAGGAACACTGGAGAAAATTTAACAAAAACAAATATTGAAAATTATATATAATTGGGGGGAAATTAAACAGCAATGGCTTTTTTTAAAAAAAAAAGATTTTTGTTGAGTTTTAATGCTTGAAACTTGTTTATCCTAGGAGGGAAGATTCTCTTGATGTAGAAATTTCTGCCAGTGGCTATACAAAAGAAATGCAGGAAGATGATGAACTACTTCATCCACTAGGTCCTGATGATGAAATTCTTGAAGTAGATGAAGGATCGGAATGTCCTTCATCACTTGAAGAACTGACAGAGAAATTTAAGGCTTCTGATTTGGGAAATGTAAAAAACTTCATAGAGACATCAGATGATGATTATAAAACAAAGTCTTCTGAAGACCCGGTACAAAGGAATACAGATACGCTATCTGTGGATGAAAATAGTGAACAGTATTTTGAATTCAGTCATTCAATAGGAGAAATTCAGGGAGAGATTGTTGATGGGAAAAGGAAAAGTTGCCTAAAGCATTCTGCAACTG